>NC_036871.1:4120535-4128657 GCF_002910315.2 Salvelinus sp. IW2-2015
TCTAATTGAGAACCAATCTAGGCAGCCGTAGACATACAAACACCTAGACAAGACACTGACCCATTTACCATACAAAACCCCTAGACAATACAAAACACATACATTCCCTATGTCACACCCTGACCTAACTAAAATAATAAAGAAAACAAAGAATACTAAGGCCAGGGCGTGACAACAGGTTGCATTTTCTAATATGAAGGCAATATGATAACTGTGGCTGAATGCCAGAGGTGATAAATCATTAAGAGGAGTTACTATGAGTATGACGTAAGGAGGACAAATCTATAAGTAGTTTGTGCCAAGACTGGAAGGCAGTTGTTTCATGATCCAGCTCGGCTTTTATTATGAAGTAATAAAAAGTATATTTGAACTCACATGCTCTGGTATTTGTGAAATATGATTGACCAAATATTTCCATGACATAAATGGCGAGCTAGCCAGGAGTGGCGAAAAGGGACCAGAGACGGTGAAAATCTGCAGCTGTGAATGGGTTTCCTGGACGGACTGCACAAAACACAAGCGGCCGATTGTTAAGACGGTAAACTGAGTTCTTACCTATAGTTCTTGTGTGGTCCGCTCTAGGAACCTGTTTTCAGAGGTAGATCACCATAGGTCTCTCCAAATTTGACAAACCAAAGAAATATTGGGAGCTTATGACTTCAATGAAATGCATGGTAAATATTGGGGGTATAATAAGAAGCTTTTGAGGGTTGCAACTGTGAATACAAGTATAGTAATTTGTGTGTGGCTATTGGAGAGGGAGAGTTGTGTGCACTATCTGATTTGACTGGCTCAGTTGGGTGGGGTTATTCATCTGATTTCTTCAGACGGTTCATCTGACCAGTTGTTCAGTCTGTTTAAGTTGTGACTATGTTGTCTGATTTCGTATGACAAGGATATGGTTGATTAGACCTGTGTGAGTTGCGCGCAAACGTAGCCCATTTGTCTGATTCAATAGGTCCTTGTTAAAACTTCTTCTGGATAGTGGGCAGCATTTTCACTTTCGGATAAATATCGTGCCCAATTTCAACTTCCTTCTACTCATCCCCAGAATATAAAATATGCAAATTATTGGTAGATTTGGATAGAAAACACTCTGAAGTTTCTAAAACTGTTTGAATCATGTCTGTGAGTATAACAGAACTTATGTAGCAGGCAAAACCCCGAGGACTAACCATTCTGAATTTTTTTTTTTTTTAGGTCACTGTCTGTTCAATGAGTTTCATTGGGATACTAGATTTCTAATGGACTTGTTTGCAGTTCCTACCGCTTCCACTAGATGTCACCAGTCTTTGGAAATTGGTTGAGGTTATTCCTTTGTGCAATGAAGAAGTACGGCCATCTTGAATCAGAGCAACGTTATGTGTACTGTTTGAGAGTTGCGTAAGACTAGAAAAGTAGCGTTAGTTTGTTGTCCTCCTGTATTGAAAACAGATAGACCCGTCTTCAATTTGATCAATTATTAACGTTTAAAAATACCTAAAGTTGTATTACAAAAGTAGTTTGAAATGTTTTGGCAAAGTTTAGAGGTCATTTTTGAGATAATTTGTAGTGACGTTGCGCAAATTGGAAGCTGTTTTTTTCTGGATCAAACGCGCCAAATAAATGGACAATTTGGATATATATGGACGGAATTAGTCGAGCAAAAGTACCATTTGTGATGTTTATGGGACATATTGGAGTGCCAACAAAAGAAGCTCGTCAAAGGTAAGGCATGATTTATATTTTATATCTGCGTTTTGTGTCGCGCCTGCAGGGTTGAAATATGCTACACTCTCTTTGTTTACTGTTGTGCTATCATCAGATAATAGCATCTTATGCTTTCGCCGAAAAGCCTTTTTGAAATCTGACATATTGGCTGGATTCACAACGAGTGTAGCTTTAATTTGGTATCTTACATGTGTGATTTAATGAAAGTTTGATTTTATATCATTTTTTTGAATTTGTCGCGCTACATTTTTTCTGGCTATTGGCCAAGTGGGACGCAAACGTCCCACATATCCCTTTTCTCAATATAGGGGGTGCTGTTTCAACATTAGCATTTATCGTCTCCAAATTAAACTGCCTCATACTCAATTCTTGCTCGTACAATATGCATATTATAGTTATTATTGGATAGAAAACACTCTCTAGTTTCTATAGCCGTTTGAATTATGTCTCTGAGTGAAACAGAACTCATTCTACAGCACTTTTCCTGATATGGAGTGAGATTTCAGACATTTTGGCCTCTGGTCCCAGGTCAGTTTTAAAGTCCCTGTAAATCCTATGAGGATACAAACACTGCCCATGCCTTCCTCTAGATGTCAGTAAGAGGTGACAATTTGAATGGAGTCGATTGCGCAATCAGGGCCAGTATAAAACAGAAAAGACCGGATGTACCGTTCTTTTCCTGCTGCGCCTCACGCAAGATGGACGTCGGACTCTCTCTCTTTCCAAGCGTTGGTTTAGCCACTTATATATCGCCGGTCATGTTTTTACTCGTTATAGGTGTTAAAAACATCATAAGGTAGTTAATTTTAACCGTTTTATAGCAATTTATATCCGTTTAGTGCGATGTTGAGGCATTGCTTTGTGATGCACATTGAAGCACCGGGCACGTTTCGGGGTCCCGGTCGAACGTTAGTGGGCATTTCGACGGACAAGAGGACAGCTTTCGACCAAAAGAAGATTAGACCCAAGAAAGGATACATTGCCCAAGATACTGATGGAAGAACGGCTCACAGTAAGAACTATTTATGATGATAAATCGTTGTTCTGTCGAAAAATGTTATACGCATATTCCGCCATTTTTTTTGGTATAGCTTCGCTTGGCGAACCCTGTATTGCACAGTAAGGATATTTTTAGAAATGTAATTCAGCGATTGCATTAACCTGTTGGGGATGAGGGCGCTGTTGTGGCTATTTATGCTAATCGTGTAATTTTTTGAAACGGCTTCCCACAAAGTTCTTGATCGTACAATATGCATATTATTATTATTATTGGATAGAAAACAGTCTATAGTTTCTATAGGAGTTGAAATTTTGTCTCTAAGTGGAACAGAGCCCATTCTACAGCAATTTCCCTGACATGGAGTCAGATTCCAGAAATTTTGGCCACTGCTCTGGAGTCAGTTAAAAGGGCACTGTTATTGCTATGACTATACGGACACTGCTTACGTCTTCCCCTGGATGTCTTTACGTGATGACGATTTGATCGGGTCGATTGCGCGTTCACAGGCACTATAAATTAAAAAACCCTGAGCCTAGTCATTCTTTTGGAGCTGCGTCATGCGCATAGAGGGCACCGACCCGCACCTGTTCCAAGCATTAGTGGAGGGAGTAATATTACTCGGTCATGTTTCTACTCGTTATGGGAGTTAAAAACATCATAAGGTAGTTAATTTAAAGCGTTTTATAGCAATTTATATCCGTTTAGTGCGATTTTGGGACATTTATTTCTGAAAGGCTGTGAATTGCTGGGCACGCTTCCAGTTCATCCCGAACGCAGTTGGCATTTCCACATGGCAAAAGGACAGCTTTCCACCAAAAGACGATTGGACCCAAGAAAGATCCTTTGCCCAAGATACCGATGGAAGAACAGCTCAAAGTAGGACATTTTTATTATGATAAATCGTGTTTCTGTCGAAAAGTTTTAGTGGCTTCGGACGCCATGTTTTTTGACGTAGCTTCGCTTGGCGGAAGCTGTATTGAAAAAGTAAGGATAATTTAAAAATGTAATTCCGCGATTGTATTAAGAATTAAATTGTCTATCAATCCCTGTCCACCCTATATTTTTTAGTCACGTTTATGAGTATTTATTGTATAAGGAGTAGATCACTGTCTAAGTGGCGCACAGACTTTTTTCTGACCAGCTGAGCTACATTCCACATTGTCTAACCATGATTTTGGTGGCTATGGAAATATAAACATTTATCGATCAAACTTCTATATGGATGTGTAATATGATGTTACAGGGAGTGTCATCTGAAGAATTCTGAGAAGGTTAGTGAAAAAATTAATATATTTTGGCGATGGGTTACTCTTTATCGCTCACTTTGGCTTAGAATCCAATGTGGGCTGCTATGTGCCTATGTGCTATGCTAATATAACGATTTATTTGTTTTCGCTGTAAAACACTTAGAAAATCTGAAAATATTGTCTGATTCACAGGATCTGTGTCTTTCGATTTCGTGTATGCTGTGTATTTTTTACGAAATGTTTGATGATTAGTAAAGTAGGTAAACCACGTTTGCTCTAAGTAGTTTTCTATTCATTTGTGACGGTGGGTGCAATTGTAAAAACTATTTTCTACCCTTGGAACAAGTATGCCACATTTTTTCTAACAAAAATCTCATCCCCCTATACACATCAAATAATGTTCATCAGACTTGTCATCTGATTGAGTTTTTTTATTGTGTTAGGGGCGATAAAATATCTTAGTTTAGCCGAATTGGTGATAGCTACTGGTGTTGGTGGACAAATAAAAGATGGTGGATTATGCTAATGTGTTTTTAGGTAATAGATGTACATCTTTACATATTGTGTCTTCCCTGTAAAACATTTAAAAAATCGGACATGTTGACTGGATTCACAAGATCTGTGTCTTTCATTAGCTGTATTGGACTTTAATGTGTGAAAGTTAAATATTTAAAAAAAATATTTTTTTTGAATTTCGCGGCACTGGTTTTTCAGTGGGGGTGGGGGGGGAGTGCCGCTAGCGCCACTCTCATCCTAGACAGGTTAAGAACTAATTTGTCTTTCGATTGCTGTCCACCCTATATTTTTTAGTCAAGTTTACGATTAGTTATTCATTACGCCAGATCACTGTCCAAAATGGAGCCCGACATTTTCAGGCTAGTTTTGCTAGTATTGTCATGTTATAACCACGTTTTTTTGTGGCTAAATATGCACATTTTCGAACAAACTCTATATGTATGTTGTAATATGATGTTACAGGGGTGTCATCGGAAGAATTCTGAGAAGGTTAGTGAAAAAAGTAATACATTTTGGCGATGATTACGTTATCTCTCTCTTTGGCTTGTATCAATGCCCGGGTAACGTTTGCACATGTGGTATGCTAATATAACGATTTATTGTGTTTTCGCTGTAAAACACTTAGAACATCTGAAATATTGTCTGAATTCACAAGATCTGTGTCTTTCCAATGCTATGCTTTGTCTATTTTTAAGAAATGTTTTATGATGAGTAAATTGGTAATACACGTTGCTCTCTGTATTTATTCTAGTCGAGTTGTGATGGTGGGTGCAATTGTAAACTATGATTTCTACCTGAAATATGCACATTTTTCTAACAAAAACTATCCTATACAATAAATATGTTATCAGACTGTCATCTGATGAGGTTTTTTCTTGGTTAGTGGCTATCAATATCTTTATTTGGCCGAATTGGTGATAGCTACTGGTGGAGAGAAAAAATGGTGGACAAAGAAAATGGTGTCTTTTGCTAACGTGGTTAGCTAATAGATTTACATATTGTGTCTTCCCTGTAAAACATTTTAAAAATCAGAAATGATTGCTGGATTCACAAGAAGTGGATCTTTCATCTGGTATCTTGGACTTGTGATTGAATGATATTTAGATGCTACTATTTACTTGTGACGCTATGCTAGCGATGCTATTCAGCTTTTTTACTGGTGGGGGGTGGGGGGTGCTCCCGGATCCGGGTTTCTGACTCGTTAGAAGTTAACCCCACTATCTCATGGTTGAGGATGAGAATCACAGACTGGTCACCCAAATGCCGAAGGACCTGGTTCCCCATCCCCTGTGGTTCCACGTCGATTGAGAGTCCTGTGGTTATCATTCAAACCAATATCCCAGAGGTATACCAGGACATGCGGGAAGTATTTTCCAAGACCCGCACCAACTGTCTTCCTCCTCATCACCCTTGGGACTGTGCCATCAACCTTCTTGCAGGTTCTGCATCCCCGCGCAGACTCATATACCCTCTGTCGGTGGCTGAGACCCAGGCAATGGAGGAGCACATCCAAGAGGTGCTCCAACAAGGTTTCATCCGCACGACCACTTCTTCTGCGTCGGCTGGTTTCTTCTTTGAGGCCAAGAAGGATGGAGGGTTACGGCCATGTATTGCTTACAGAGGACTCAATGAAGTCACCACTAAGTACCGTTACCCTCTCCCGTTGGTGCCGGGAGCCATCAAACAGGTCCGCGGGGCCCGGTTCTTTACAAAACTGGACCTGCTGAGTGCCTACAATCTCATTGGCTCCCGAGAGTGGGATGAATAGAAGATGCCTTTTAGCAATGCTTCATCAGTGTTCCAGGTATTCGTTAATGAAGTGTTCAGGGACATGCACAGACTCCAGGTGGTCGTGTATCACATTGCTCATGTTCGAGCAGTCCTGGAACGCCTCCTGGCTAACCACCTGTTTGTCAAGGCTGAGAAGTCCCAGATTAATCAGAAGGCTGTCTCCTCCTTAGGCTACCAAATCAGCCTGCAGGGAGTAAGCATGGACATCAAGAAGGTAGATGTGGTTAGGTCATGGAAAGTCCCAACCACCATAAAGGGGTTGCAAGGGTTTTTGGGGTTTGCCAACTTCTACCTCCGTTTCATCAAGAACTTCAGCTCCATCGCCACTCCTCCCACCTCTCTCCTCAAGGGTGGTCCCTGTAGGTTGGGGTGGAGCCCAGCAGCCAACGAGGCCTTCCATCTACTCAAGGGACATTTTACCTCCGCCCCATTGCTCAGACACCCAGATCCCACGACATCCTTTGTGCTGGAGGTGGATGCTTCAGAGGTGGGTGTGGCGGCAGTTCTGTCTCAACGACAAGGTAGTCCACAGAAATTGTATCCGTGTGTATATTACGCTAAGAAACTGTCCCCTGCAGAGAGGAATTAAGACTTCGGTGATCGAGAGCTCCAGGTGGTAAAGTTGGCTTTTATTTATTTTTTTCACCTTTATTTAACCAGGTAGGCTAGTTGAGACAAGTTCTCATTTACAACTGCGACCTGAGGCATGAGGAGGTAGGCAATAAATAGGCCATAGGAGCGAATAATTACAATTTAGCAGATTAACACTGGAGTGATAAATCATCAGATGATCGTGTGCAAGTAGAGATACTGGTGTGCAAAAGAGCACAAAAGTAAATAAATAAAAACAGTAAGGGGATGAGGTAGGTAAATTGGGTGGGCTGTTTACAGATGGACTATGTACAGCTGCAGCGATCGGTTAGCTGCTCAGATAGCAGATGTTTGTTTGTTTCTTTAAAGAAAATACAGTATACAACTGATTGATTATGGTTAGATTTTTATTAGAGTTTCACACTGTTTATATAAATTATTAATCACACCTAATCTTTTCTCTCAAAATGTGTTGTTCACAGATAGAAGTTATGTATGAAGATGAACCATTGAAGGATTATTACATATTAATGGACATTGCACACATCTACACCTGGAGAAGGGTAAGCATTTACCCTTGCACTTCAACACATGAAATGTCCTTTTTTCTAATAAGACCTTGAAATTATATGCTGTGTTGTTTCCCTTATTTATAAGTGGAAAGTATAAGGTTGTGAAATGGTGCATCCATTCATGAATTCGATTCTCTACCAAGCAATACGTTCAACATGTATTTTGGAGAGCTTACACATTTATTAAAAAAATATCTCTATTGCTTGTTTAAAGCTCATGTCATTCTTAAAATAATTGCTCAGAGGAGGATCATCTGAGAATATGGTTATAAGTCACAGAAAAGTCCCCTGTACACATAAACTTACGAAAATCTTCACTTGTTTTAGAAAGGTCCCTTGGCATTGAAATACCGGGTACGAACAGGCTGCAAGAAGATGAAGTTGAGCAGCCCAAGAAACGGGACCAAAACCACACARCATGCTGGAGGAGTATGCTATGACTCTGGGACTGGGGGTGACAAGCATCTGAACAATGACCCCGAAGCTCCCTCCACCTCATCCTCCTCTCTGCCCAGTCCGAGCCACAGAATTGTCCACTCATCATCATCGCTTACCCACCTCCCCCACCTCTCCCGCATTGGCACCTCAACAAACGGTATCTTAACAAAAGCGGGTCCAAATCGACTTTCCCGGACATTCACGCCAACATAGACTGTAGATACTTTTATTATTGTTTCAAACATTTGCCATTTTTA
>NC_036871.1:4135172-4241682 GCF_002910315.2 Salvelinus sp. IW2-2015
TTAACAAAAGCGGGTCCAAATCGACTTTCCCGGACATTCACGCCAACATAGACTGTAGATACTTTTATTATTGTTTCAAACATTTGCCATTTTTAAATAATCATATGTGGACAATATATTTGTTCATTTGTCTAAGAAAGACTGCTGTGGAAAGACTTATTGAATTTGCTCAATGGCATCTGCAGATCGGATTTGATCTGCGACCTGGCCAAGATAAAGCATAGCAGTGTGAACAGACAACAACACAGAGTTACACATGGAGTAAACAATAAACAAGTCAATAACACAGTAGGGAAAAAATTTAATAAAAAATGAGTCTATATACATTGTGTGCAAAAGGCATGAGGAGGTAGGCAATAAATAGGCCATAGGAGCGAATAATTACAATTTAGCAGATTAACACTGGAGTGATAARTCATCAGATGATCATGTGCAAGTAGAGATACTGGTGTGCAAAAGAGCAGAAAAGTAAATAAATAAAAACAGTAAGGGGATGGGGTAGGTAAATTGGGTGGGCTGTTTACAGATGGACTATGTACAGCTGCAGCGATCGGTTAGCTGCTCAGATAGCAGATGTTTAAAGTTGKTGAGGGARATAAAAGTCTCCAACTTCARMGATTTTTGCAATTCGTTCCAGTCACAGGCAGCAGAGAACTGGAAGGAAAGGCGGCCAAATGAGGTGTTGGCTTTTGGGATGATCAGTGAGATATACCTGCTGGAGCGCGTGCTACGGGTGGGTGTTGTTATCGTGACCAGTGAACTGAGATAAGGCAGAGCTTTACCTAGCATGGACTTATAGATGACCTGGAGCCAGTGGGTCTGGCGACGAATATGTAGCGAGGGCCAGCCGACTAGAGCATACAGGTCGCAGTGGTGGGTGGTATCTGGTGTTTTAGTAACAAAATGGATGGCACTATGATAAACTGCATCTAGTTTGCTGAGTAGAGTATTGGAAGCTATTTTGTAGATGACATCGCCGAGATCGAGGATCGGTAGGATAGTCAGTTTTACTAGGGTAAGTTTGGCGGCGTGAGTGAAGGAGGCTTTGTTGCGAAATAGAAAGCCGATTCTTGATTCGATTTTGTATTGGAGATGTTTAATATGAGTCTGGAAGGAGAGTTTACAGTCTAGCCAGACACCTAGGTAYTTATAGATGTCCACATATTCTAGGTCGGAACCGTCCAGGGTGGTGATGCTAGTCGGGCGGGCGGGTGCAGGCAGCGAACGGTTGAAAAGCATGCATTTGGTTTTACTAGCGTTTAAGAGCAGTTGGAGGCCACGGAAGGAGTGTTGTATGGCATTGAAGCTCGTTTGGAGGTTAGATAGCACAGTGTCCAAGGAAGGGCCGGAAGTATATAGAATGGTTAGATAGGTTAGATAGGGCTCAGCCTGTACTCTGTGGGAAGGTTAGTTAGGGCTCGCACAGTGTCCAAGGAAGGGCATTAGAGGAGTGGAGAAACTGGCTGGAGGACGCCAAGCACCCATTCCTCATCCTCACCGACCATCGGAACCTGGAGTACATACGGACAGCGAGGAGGCTGAATCTAGCCAAGCAAGGTGGGCCCGTTCTTCACAAGATTTGACTTCACGCTGACCTATCGCCCAGGTTCAAAGAACACCAAGGCCGATGCCCTGTCCTCTCTCTATGATTCGGGAGAGGGTCCTGTCCAGAATGCACCTATAATCCCATCCTCTCGAGTCGTAGCCCCTGTGGTCTAGGACGTAGATGTGGACATCCGCCAGGCTCTGGAGAGGGAGCCATCACCCACTAACTGTCCTCCTAAGCGCGTCTACGTACCCACAGGGATAAGGGATTGGCTGCTGACCTGGGCACACACAGCTGTCGTTGCTGGACATCTAGATTTTCTCGCACTACCCAATCTATCATTGAAAAGTTCTCGTGGCCCACCTTGGCACAGGAAGTCACTCGCTACGTCAACGCCTTTTCCATATGTGCCCAAACCAAATCCCCCCCCCCCCCGTAATGCTCCAGCTTGGAAACTCCTTCCCCTTCCTGTGCTTCAGCGTCCCTGGTCTCATCTATCCATTGACTTTGTTACTGATCTCCCCTCTGATGGTTTCACCACCATTACGGTGGTTATGGAAAGATTTTCCAAATCACTGAGGTAAAGACAGTTTCAAGATGGATATTCAACGGATATTAATGCTTTCAAACCTCAATAGCTTTCAATCCACTTGAGCCACAGACTACAAATAAGTGTCGTGGTGTTGTAAAAATGGCGCACAACATTGCCCAGGTCTTATTTTCAAGATTTGGACAATAATTCACTTTCCAAAGCTAAAAAACATGTGGAAATGTGAGCAGTATTTTGCGTTCCTAGTTGAATTAGTTAGTTAGTAAACAAAGTACAAACTTTTTTTTACATTCAAATTTCAATAGCTCCTTGGTCATGTGACCTGCTGACTTTAAACAAGGTTCAGAATGTCCACTCAGTGAGCTTACACATTGTACACCCTTTAGTTTGTCTATTTTCATCTCACATGATTTTACATGAATTTTTCAGTAAGTACAATTTCCATAGCTCCTTGTTCACCGACTACCCTTCTATATTGCACACCCTTAGGTTTGTCCATTTTCATCTCACATGATTTTACATGAATGTTTTTAAATTTATTTTTCAATAGCTCCTTGGTCATGTGACCTAGTGACTTCAAACATTCCTATTGCTTCCACTGGATTTCAACAGTTTTTAGAAATTGGTTGAGGTTTTTCCTTTGAGAAATGAAGAAGTAGCCATATTCAGAATGAGGCTCCAGTGAAGTGTACTGTTTGTTAGAGGCGCGTGACCAGAAAGCATGCTACACATTGTTTTCCTCTGGTATTGAACACAGATCATCCCGTCTTCAATTTTATCGATTATTCACGTTAAAAAATACCTAAAGTTGTATTACAAAAGTAGTTTGAAATGTTTGGACAAAGCTTACAGGTAACTTTTGAGATATTTTGTAGTCACGTTGTGCAAGTTGGAACCGGTGTTTTTCTGGATCAAACGCGCCAAATAAATGGACATTTTGGATATATATCGACGGAATTAGTCGAACAAAGGACCATTTGTGATGTTTATGGGACATATTGGAGTGCCAACAGAAGAAGCTCGTCAAAGGTAAGGCATGAATTATATCTTTATTTCTGCATTTTGTGTCGCGCCGGGACGGTTGAAATATGATGGTCTGTGATTGTTAGCTGGGGTGCTATCTTCAGATAATAGCATTGTTTGCTTTCGCCGTAAAGCATTTTTTCAAATCTGACATGTTGGCTGGATTCACAACCAGTGTAGCTTTAATTTGATATATTGAATGTGTGATTTCATGAAAGTTTAATTTTTATAGTAATTTATTTGAATTTGGCGCCCTGCATTTTCACTGGATGTTGGCCAGGTGGGACGCGACCGTCCCACATATCCCAGAGAGCTTAACACAGGTATGAGTGTTGACGAGGACAAGGCTGGAGATCACTCAGTCATGCTGATTGAGTTCGAATAACAGACTGGAAGCTTCAAAAGGAGAGTGGTGCTTGGAATCATTGCTCTTCCTCTGTCAACCATGGTTACCTGCAAGGAAACATGTGCCGTCATCATTGCTTTGAACAAAAAGGGCTTCACAGGCAAGGATATTGCTGCCAGTAAGATTGCACCTAAATCAACCATTTATCGGAACATCAAGAACTTCAAGGAGAGCGGTTCAATTGTTGTGAAGAAAGCATCAGGGCGCCCAAGAAAGTCCAGCAAGCGCCAGGACTGTCTCCTAAAGTTCATTCAGCTGCGGCCTCGGAGCACCAACAGTACAGAGCTTGCTGGCAGCAGGCAGGTGTGAGTGCATCTGCACGCACAGTGAGGTGAAGACTTTTGGAGGATGGCCTGGTGTCAAGAAGGGCAGCAAAGAAGCCACTTCTCTCTAGGAAAAATATCAGGGACAGACTGATATTCTGAAAAAGGTACAGGGATTGGACTGCTGAGCACTGGGCTAAAAGTCATTTTCTCTGATGAATCCCCTTTCCGATTGTTTGGGGCATCCGTAAAAAAGCTTGTCCGGAGAAGACATGGTGAGCTCTACCATCAGACCATTCATGTGTGGGATTGCCTCTCAGCCAAAGAAGTGGGCTTAGTCACAATTTTGCCTAGGAACACAGCCATGAATAAAGAATGGTACCAACAAATCTTTCGAGAGCAAGTTCTCCCAACCATCCAGGAACAGTTTGGTGACAAACAATGCCTTTCCAGCATGATGGAGAACCTTACCATAAGGCAAAAGTGATAAGTAAGTGACTTGGGGAACCAAACATCGATATTTTGGGTCCATGGCCAGGAAACTCCCCAGATCTTAATCCCATTGAGAATTTGTGGTCAATCCTCAAGAGGCGGGTGGACAAACCAAAACCCACAAATTCTGACAAACTCCAATTATTGATCATGCAAGAATGGGCCGCCATCAGTCAGGATTGACCCTTCTTTTTCAAGACCTCTGCAATCCACCCTGGCATGCTGTCAACTGATTTAGGTTAGTTGACAGCATGCCAGGGCGGATTGCAGAGGTCTTGAAAAAGAAGGGTCAACACTGCAAATATTGACTCTTTGCATCAACTTCATGTAATTGTCAATAGAAGCCTTTGACACTTATGAAATGCGTGTAATTATACTTCAGTATTCCATAGTAACATCTGACAAAAATATCTAAAGACACTGAAGCAGCAAACTTTGTGGAAATTAATATTTGTGTCATTCTCAAAACTTTTGGCCATGACTGTACATGGGTGTTACATTTTTTGTTGTTGAAGCTAACTATCTGTCACATGGACACTGAAAAGATCGGGCAAATGGCTGTATGTGGTATGGATCAAGGACAGGAGAGGTGTTCAAACAGATGTGCTTAAAGGAATGCGCACAGGTAGGCCTCATGAAAAACAACGTTTCATATGCTCTTTTTAATCACAGTAATAGGCAGTGATTTGTCACTCAGAGTGAGCTTGATAACGTGAAAGAATCCTTTTCGTAGCATCACGTTCATATACTGTACATTAAGACAAATCCTTCTCCGTTTAGTATTAGAACGCAGTTTACATAACCTGATAATGACTTGATATTTGAGTGCATTCACAACAAGCCACCTGCAGACAACTTACAAAATCCAATAGTGCATTTGAGTGTTCGTTCTTCTGCTGAAAAATAGTTATTTGATGCATGGCCTTTTCTAACTGTAAAAAATAATTCCTACGTCTTTTGTGAGTAAAATCCTTTTTCCAAAATTGATTTAGGTACATTTTTGTGAAGAGGTATGAGGGTTTCTATATTGCTTTTCCAGTATCTGCATGAACCATCAGGCCAATTTTGGGGGGTTGACCCTGCTGGACAGAAAGAGAAGGAAGAATCGGAAAATGCTGCATTCAAATTCAGGTCTTAGTTATTTCATTGTACAGGATCTAATACATATTAGCGTTTTACATACATTCATAAATGTAATATTTTTTATGACATACTGTGAAAAACTCTCTTGGCTGCTGGCTCTGTCACTTTCAGACATGCGCAAAGCAGACTGAAAGGGGAAGGGTAGCTCTTGTCTTGAACCACAGGGTTCTCTGTAAAGAGAGAATAATCCAAAAGGCACAGACACACCCCTTGACTTTCAATCTCACCATTGACCTGTATGTATTTTCTCCTGATTGGCTCTGTGGTGCACAGTCTGGCAGTCTGACTAAATTGCCAGAGGTAGGAGGAGAGACATCCTCTTTGTATTTATTGGAACAAATATTTCCTAACACTTTGGATCCTATTCTTAGACAGTTAGAAGACAATGCATCAATGCCAAAAAAAAAAGTACTAATTACTGTCCTTGACTAGATGCCCTCAATCTCACCCAAATTATCATGGAACCCACCAGGTTCAACCCCAAATCCATAAACTCAGGCACCCTCATAGACATCATCCTGACCAACCTGTCCTGTAAATACACCTCTGCTGTCTTCAACCAAGATCTCAGAGATCATTGCCTCATCGCCTGCATCCGTAATGGGTCCGCGGTCTAACGACCACCGCTCATCACAGTCAAAAGCTCCCTAAAACACTTCAGCGAGCAGACCTTTCTAATCGACCTGGCCCGTGTATCCTGGAAAGATATTGACCTCATTCCGCCAGTAGAGGATACCTGGTTATTCTTTAAGTTGGAAAAATAGGATGATCGAGCAGCAGTGAGGGCTCTTCGATACTGCACGGTACTGTCTTTCCAAGCTAGTCGGAAGACTTCCAGTTTGGTGTGGCGCCATTTCCGTTCCAATTTTCTGGAAGCTTGTTTCAGAGCTCGGGTATTTTCTGTATACCAGGGAGCTRGTTTCTTATGACAAATGTTTTTAGTTTTTAGGTGTGCAACTGCATCTAGGATATTGCGCAATGTTAAATTGAGTTCCTCAGTTAGGTGGTTAACTGATTTTTGTCCTCTGACGTCCTTGGGTAGGCAGAGGGAGTSTGGAAGGGCATCAAGGAATCTTTGGGTTGTCTGAGAATTTATAGCACAACTTTTGATGCTCCTTGGTTGGGGTCTGAGCAGATTATTTGTTGCGATTGCAAACGTAACAAAACGGTGGTCCGATAGTCCAGGATTATGAGGAAAAACATTAAGATCCACAACATTTGTTCCATGGGACAAAACTAGGTCCAGAGTATGACTGTGACAGTGAGTAGGTCCAGAGACATGTTGGACAAAACCAACTGAGTTGATGATGGTTCCGAAATACTTTTGCAGTGGGTCTGTGGACTTTTCCATGTGAATACTAAAATCACCAAAAATTTGAATATTATCTGCTATGACTACAAGGTCCGATAGGAATTCAGGGAACTCAGTGAGGAATGCTGTATATGGCCCAGGAGGCCTGTAAACAGTCGCTATAAAAAGTGATTGAGTAGGCTGCATAGATTTCATGACTAGAAGCTCAAAAGACGAAAAAGTCGGGTTTTTTTTTTTTATTGAAATTTGCTATCGTAAATGTTAGCATCACCTCCGCCTTTGCGGGATGCACGGGGGATATKGTCACTAGTGTAACCAGGAGGTGAGGCCTCATTCAACACAGTAAATTCATCAGGCTTAAGCCATGTTTTAGTCAAGCCAATCACATCAAGATTATGATCAGTGATTAGTTCATTGACTATAACTGCCTTTGAAGTGAGGGATCTAACATTAAGTAGCCCTATTTTGAGATGTGAGGTATCACGATCTCTTTCAATAATGGCAGTAATGGAGGTCTTTATTCTAGTGAGATTGCTAAGGCGAACACCACCATGTTTAGTTTTGCCCAACCTAGGTCGAGGCACAGACACGTCTCAATGGGGATAGCTGAGCTGACTACACTGACTGTGCTAGTGGCAGACTCCACTAAGCTGGCAAGGTGGCTAACAGCCTGCTGCCTGGCCTGCACCCTATTTCATTGTGGAGCTAGTGGAGTTAGAGCCCTGTCTATGTTCGTAGATAAGATGAGAGCACCCCTCCAGGGTAACAGTATAACTTTAGTCCGTCCCCTCGCCCCGACCCGGGCGTGAAACAGGAACCCTCTGCACACATCAACAACAGTCACCCACGAAGTATCGTTACCCATCGCTCCACAAAAGCCACGGCCCTTGCAGAGCAAGGGGAACCACTACTTCAAGGTCTCAAAGCGAGTGACGTGACCGATTGAAACGCTATTAGCGCGCACCACCGCTAACTAGCTAGCCATTTCACATCTGTTACACTCACCCCCCTTTCGACCTCCTCCTTTTCTGCAGCAACCAGTGATCCGGGTCAACAGCATCAATGTAACAGTATAACTTTAGTCCATCCCCTCGCCCCGACGGGCGTGAACCAGGGACCCTCTGCACACATCGACAACAGTTACCCACGAAGCATCGTTACCCTTCGCTCTGTTAAAGCCACGGCCCTTGCAGAGCAAGGAGAACCACTACTTCAAGGTCTCAAAGCGAGTGACGTCACCGATTGAAACGCTATTAGCGCGCACCACCGCTAACTAGCTAGCCATTTCACATCGGTTACACCAGCTAGAATGGAGTCCTTCACTCCTCAACAGACCAGGCTTGGTCCTGTTTGTGGGTGAGTCCCAGAAAGAGGGCCAATTGTCTACAAATTCTATCTTTTTGGAGGGTCAGCAAACAGTTTTCAACCAGCGATTGAGTTGAGACTCTGCTGTAGAGCTCATCACTCCCCCTAATTGGGAGGGGGCCAGAGACAATTACTCAATGCCGACACATCTTTCTAGCTGATTTACAGGCTGAAGCTTTGTTGCGCTTGGTGACCTCTGACTGTTGCATCCTAACGTCGTTGGTGCCCGACGTGGATAACAATATCTCTATACACTCACTAGATTTAGCTTTAGCCAGCACCATCTTCAGATTAGCCTTAACGTCGGTAGCCCTGCCCCCTGGTAAACAGTGTATGATCGTTGGATGATTCGTTTTAAGTCTAATACTGTGGGTAATGGAGTCGCCAATGACTAGGGTTTTCAGTTTGTCAGAGCTAATGGTGGGAAGCTTCGGCGTCTCAGACCCCGTAACGCGAGGAGTAGAGACAAGAGAAGGCTCAGACTCCGACTCGCTGCTTAATGGGGAAAACCGGTTGAAAGTTTCTGTCGGATGAATGAGCGACACCGGTTGAGCATTCCTACAGCATTTCCCTCCAGAAGCCATGAGAAAGTTGTCCGGCTGCGGGGACTGTGCGAGGGGATTTGTACTAATGTTACTATCTGTACTTACTGGTGGCACAGACACTTTTTCATCCTTTCCTACACTGAAATTAGCCTTGCCTAGCGATTGCGTCTGAAACTGGGCTTGCAGCACAGCTATCCTCGCCGTAAGGCGATCGTTCTCCTATATATTATGAGTACAGCGACTGCAATTAGAAGGCATCATGTTAATGTTACTACTTAGCTTCGGCTGTTGGAAGTCCTGACGAAGCCTGACTGCCATTAGGTACCGAGATGAGATCCTCAGACCCCTTGTGAGACCATATGCTGACACATGCACATTTGTGGCCTGCTGGAGGTCATTTTGCAGGGCTCTGGCAGTGCTCCTGCTTGCACAAAGGCGGAGGTAGCAGGCCTGATGCTGGGTTGTTGCCCTCCTACGGCCTCCTCCACGTCTCCTGATGTACTGGCCTGTCTCCTGGTTGTCTCTTATACACATCTAGATGTGTATAAGAGACAGGCACTACCTGAGCCACTTGTGTGGGTTGTAGACTCCGTCTCATGCTACCACTAGAGTGAAAGCATCGCCAGCATTCAAAAGTGACCAAAACATCAGCCAGGAAGCATAGGAACTGAGAAGTGGTCTGTGGTCACCACCTGCAGAACCACTCCTTTATTGGGGGTGTCTTGCTAATTGCCTATAATTTCCACCTTTTGTCTATTCCATTTGCACAACAGCATGTGAAATTTATTGTCAATCAGTGTTGCTTCCTAAGTGGACAGTTTGATTTCACAAAAGTGTGATTGATTTGGAGTTACATTGTGTTGTTTAAGTGTTCCCTTTATTTTTTTGAGCAGTGTATTTTACCTCTTGGAGATGTAATTCGAAAACATAATGTTAACTTTCACTGCTATGCGGATGACACACAGCTGTACATTTCAATGAAACCTGGTGAAGCCCCAAAATTGCAATCGCTAGAAGCCTGTGTTTCAGACAAAAGGAAGTGGATGGCTGCAAACGTTCTACTTTTAAACTCGGACACAACAGAGATGCTTGTTCTAGGTCCCAAGAAACAAAGATATCTTCTGTTGAATCTGACAATTAATCTTGATGGTTGTACAGTCGTCTCAAATAAAACTGTGAAGGACCTCGGCGTTACTCTGGACCCTGATCTCTCTTTTGACGAACATATTAAGACTGTTTCAAGGACAGCTTTTTTCAATCTACGTAACATTGCAAAAATCAGAAACTTTCTGTCCATAAATGATGATGATAAAATGTATCCATGCTTTTGTTACTTCTAGGTTAGACTACTGCAATGCTCTACCTTCCGGCTACCCGGATAGAGCACTAAATAAACTTCAGTTAGTTCTAAATACAGCTGCTAGAATCCTGACTAGAACCCCCCAAAAATATAATATTACTCCAGTGCTAGCCTCCCTGTGTCCCTGTCTTATCATGTGTCCTGTGTGAATTTAATAAGTATGCTCTCTCTAATTCTCTCTTTCTCTCTTTCTTTCTTTCTCTCTCTCGGAGGACCTGAGCCCTAGGACCATGCCCCAGTCCACCTGGCCCTGCTGCTGCTCCAGTTTCAACTGTTCTGTCTGCAGCTATGGAACCCTGACCTGTTCACCGGACCTGCTACCTGTCCCAGACCTGCTGTTTTCAACTCTCTAGAGACAGCAGGAGCGGTAGAGATACTCTTAATGATCGGCTATGAAAAGCCAACTCACATTTACTCCTGCGGTGCTGACTTGTTGCACCCTCGACAACTGTAATTATTATTATTTGACCATGCTGGTCATTTATGAACATTTGAACATCTTGGCCATG
Source organism: Salvelinus sp. IW2-2015 (assembly GCF_002910315.2). Lineage (NCBI taxonomy): Eukaryota > Metazoa > Chordata > Actinopteri > Salmoniformes > Salmonidae > Salvelinus > Salvelinus sp. IW2-2015. The sequence goes on from NC_036871.1 coordinate 4,145,687, forward strand.
TTCCGTTATATTCTCCACCCGGCACAGCCAGAAGAGGACTGGCCACACCTCATAGCCTGGTTCCTCTCTAGGTTTCTTCCTAGGTTTTGGCCTTTCTAGGGAGTTTTTCCTAGCCACCGTGCTTCTACACCTGCATTGCTTGCTGTTGGGGTTTTAGGCTGTGTTTCTGTACAGCACTTTGAGATATCAGCTGGTGTAAGAAGCTATACAAATACATTTGATTTGATTTGATGTACTTTGATGTGAAGCAGTCAAATTAGCGCTCTATTTTTCGCTTTTGACCTTTAATCCTTGAAAAATGGCCATAACTCAAAAGCGTTGAGGCCTCGATGCCATCTTTTTCGAGGCTAACAGCCCATTAGTTCAAACCTATGTTCACCAAGTTTCGTCTTCGAAGTCTTTTCCGTTTAGGAGAAATGGCCGTGTCGTGATTGGTGATGTTTTGTACATTTGCAATAAGATTCCATTCGCCATCAGGTGGAATTTACCGGGACAGCGGAAAAATTACCATTTTTATTTTATTTTATAAAACAATAACCGAATGTTTGAGAGACTTCGTTCGATGACTTCTCGGAAGATCTGGCCCCGGTGCACGGCTCGCCGCCATCGGCGAATTTTGCAAACATTCGCGTACATCTAGTAAGGGACCGTACATTTGCAATATGGAGTTTCTCATCGATCATACAGCAAATGCCACAATGTGCACTTCATGTATGTAATTGACATGACCAAGGAGCTATTGACATTTAAAACTATGAAAAATGACCGTTACACCGCGTGATTTTACAGTACACAAACAAGAATGTGCAATATAGAAGGGTAGTCATTGGACATTTTGAACCTTGTTTGAAGTCACTAGGTCATATGACCAATGAGCTATTGAAATTCAAAAATGTAAATAAATTATTTAAAATAGTGCGAGATGTAAATCTACAAAAAAAAGTGTGTGCAATGTGTCTATGCCATCGGGTTAGCTACAACCAGTTTTGAAAGTTTTAGGAATAATTTTTCGGGACAGGGGGCAGCATTTCCACTTTGAACGAATTGCGTGCCCAAACGGAATTTCTTCCTACTCTGTCCCAGAAGGTAATACATGCATATTATTATTACTATTGTATAGAAAACACTCTGAAGTTTCTAAAACTGTTTGAATTATGTCTGTAAGTATAACAGAACTAATTTGGCAAACAAAAACCTGAGAAGAAATCCAAACAGGAAGTGAGAACTCGATATTCAAAACAGTGCCAAATGATACCCATTTTAGTTATGGATGTGCAAACACTTCCTAGGACTTCCACTAGATGTCACCGTCTTTAGATTTTGGTTATATGATTCTACTATAAAGGAGGGGCTCATAGGAGCTATTTTACTGAGGGGTCTGCAGAAATTCTCAGTCTCATTTTGCGCGCTCACGAGAGAGAGTGCTCTCGTTCCAATGCTCTTTCTTCAGACAATGAAATTCTCCGGTTGGATCCTTATTGATGATTAATGTAAAAAACATCCTAAATATGCATACATCATTTGACTTGTTTCTATGACCTGTAACAGAACTTTTTGAGTTTTTGTCTGGAGGGATTGCTCGTGCGTCATGAAAATGGATTACTGGGCTGAACATGCTAACAACAAGTGGCTAAATGATGGGCTTTATGGAACAAATCAGTCGTTTATTGTCGAACTGGGAATCCTGGGAGTGCCTCCTGATGAAGTTATTCGAAGGTAAGTGCATATTTATAGTGTTTTTGTAGCTTCTGTTGACGCCAAAATGGCGACTATTTCTTTGGCTGGATTGTGCTCTGAGCGCCGTTCTCAGATTATTATTTTTCCGTAAAGTTTTTGGGGAAATCTGACACAGCGGTTGCATAGAGGATAAGTTTATCTTTAATTCTGTGAATAACACTTGCATCTTTTATCAATGTTTATTATGAGTATTTCTGCAAAATCACCGGATGTTTTGGAATCAAAACATTACTTCACGTAACGCGCCAATGTAAACTGAGATTTTTTCAATATATATATGCACATTATCGAACAAAACATAAATGTATTGTGTAACATGATGTCATATGACTCATCTGATTAAGATGTTCAAAGGTTAGTGACTAATTTTATCTCTATTTGTGGGTTTTGTGAAAGCTATCTTTGCTGTGAAAAAATGTCTGTGCTTTTTTGGATTTGGTGGTGAGCTAACATAAATATATGTTGTGTTTTCGCTGTAAAACATTTTAAAAATCGGACATGTTGGCTGAATGATGTTTATCTTTCATTTGCTCTACTGGACTTGTTAATGTGTGAAAGTTAAATATTTCTAAAAAATATTTTTGAATTTCCCGCGCTGCCTTTTCAGTGGAATGTTGGGGGGCTGTAAAGGTTAAAGAGCTATTGAAATTTGAAACATTTGATTTGTCACTATGTTGACGGTCCCTAACTCCTGTTGGTGGACGTAAGGAAAACTACAGGTGAATATCTGTTGAATATCCAACCTGAAACTGTCTTTACCTTGGTTTCCAAATCTTGTCATTGTATCCCTCTCTCTGGTCTCCCTACTGCTCTCCAGGTTGCTGAGGCACTATCCAGCAGGTCTTCCGGCATTATGGCATTCTGGAGGACATCATCTCCGACCGTGGCCACAAATTCACATCACGGGTATGGAGAGCCTTTATGGAGAAGCTCGGGGTTCCGGTCAACCTCACTTCTGGGTACAGGCCTCAGTCCAATGGGCAGGTGGAGAGGCTGAACCAGGAGCTGGGGAAGTTCCTGAGGAGTCACCGTCAAGACCAGCAGGGAGAGTGGTCCCGATTCCTTACATGGGCGGAGTACGCCCAGATTCCCTACGTCACTCCTCCACTGGGCTGGCCCCCTTCCAGTGTGTTCTGAGTTTTCAGCCGGCCCTGGCTCCATGGACCCCGGACCAGACCGATGCTCCTGCGGTTAATGAGTGGTTCAGGCATGCAGAAGTGGGACGACGCTCACAGGAGACACCAGCACTCCATTCACTGTCAGAAGGAGCAGGCAGACTGCCACTACAGTACGACCCCCATGTTCCATCCTGGGGATCATGTCTGGCTCTCTACCAGGAACCTCCCACTCTGCCTGCCCTGCAAGAAGCTGAGCCCCTGGTTTGTGGTGCCATTCAAGGTTCTCCGGAGGATCAATAAAGTGATCTATATGTTACAGCTTCCCATTGACTACCGTATTGTACATTCTTTTCATGTCTCCCTTCTCAGGCCAGTGGTTCCTGGTCCCCTAGCTGATGGTGTCCACCACGAAACCCCCCTGGATAGCGAGGGGGGTCTGACCTATTTAAAAAATATATATATTTCACCTTTATTTAACCTGGTAGGCTAGTTGAGAAGAAGTTCTCATTTACAACTGCGACCTGGCCAAGATAAAGCAAAGCAGTTCGACACATGCAACAACACAGTTACACATGGAATAAACAAACATACAGTCAATAATACAGTAGAATTTTTTTTTAAATTAATAAAATTCTATATACATTGTGTGCAAATGAGGTAAGATAACGGAGGTGAGGCAATAAATAGGCCAAAGTAATTACAATATAGCAATTAAACACTGGAATGTTAGATTTCCAGAAGATGAATGTGCAAGTAGAGATATTGGGGTGCAAAGGAGCAAGATAAATAAATAAATACAGTATGGGGATGGGGTAGTTGTATGGGCTATTTACAGATGGGCCATGTACAGGTGCAGTGATCTGTGAGCTGCTCTGACAGCTGGTGCTTAAAGCTAGTGAGGGGAGCTATGTGTCTCCATCTTCAGTGATTTTTGTAGTGTGTTCTGGGTTCTGGGTTTTCAGCACCTGGCTCCATGGACCCCGGACCAGACCCCCGGACTACTGCGTCAGATCCCTAATGGACACCCAAAGTTGTCGGGTCGGCTCATATGGTGGAACTGGGAGGGTATGTCCAAGAGAGTGCTGTTGGGTTCCGGTGGAGAGACATTCTGGATCTTTCCACCTTCGCGCCTGCTCCCCGTCCTCGGGCCAGCCCCTCTGGTCGGCTTCGTCCTGTGACTGGACCTGCACATCGGAGGGGGGGGGGGTTACTGTCACTTCTACTGCCGCTCCTCCCCTCCGGTATTCAACGTCACCGGTATACTAACCACCGGTCCTGGCATCCATCATACGCACACCTGCACTTCATCATGAGGCACACCTGGACTCCATACCCCCCTATATCTGGCACTCCCTTAGGTTCTTTCCCCTTTCAGAATTGTTTTTGTGAAGACGCACTGTTATGTTCTCGTTCCATGTTTGTTGTTTTATTAAACGTACCACCTGCTTCTTGACTCTCAGCTTCTTCGTTACAACGTTCAATGACACGCTTTTATTTAATAATTTGCTTAATTAATTAATGTAATACATTTTTCATGTTTGTTAGTGACGGGGAGTGTAAGCTCTAATGACATTTTCAGGTTGGAAATTCTCCTTTTGGAAATTGCATAATCCACTTTAGTCTGCTGTGTTATTACAGAGGCCTTGGACTGTAGACTTTACAGGAAAGTCTTAATTATGTCTGTGTGTCCCATATGTCCGTGTATTCTTTGTGTGGTGTTGAAACATATTCTCTCTAAAGGAAAGTCCAACTCAAGAATGAGAGTCAATTCTGATTTGCTTTGGCGCCACAATGACGAGGTAGTTTAAAGGTTCCCACCTTTTGCGGAAAAATGCATTCAAAGTATAGGAATATTAGTTTATTAATTGAAATTGAAGATCAACATTTACCGCTGATGTTATTATTTTTTACCACTTTATCACTGGACGTGAGGTAGTGTTGTCACAGCCGTCGTAAGAAGTGGACCAAAGTGCAGCGTCGTTAGCGTACATCTCTGTATTGCAAACAAAGGTTTTTGTGCCAAATATTAAGTTCTGCTTTTCTGATGTATCAAATACATATATCATGCAATAAAATGCAAATTAATTACTTACAAATCATACAATGTGATTTTCTGGATTTTTGTTTTAGATTCCGTCTCTCACAGTTGAAGTGTACCTATGATAAAAATTACAGACCTCTACATGCTTTGTAAGTAGGAAAACCTGCAAAATCAGCAGTGTATCAAATACTTGTTCCCCCACTGTATATATATATATATATCAGAGACAACCTTTTTTTTATTTTTTTATTTTACCAGGTAAGTTGACTGAGAACACGTTCTCATTTGCAGCAACGACCTGGGAATAGTTACAGGGGGAGGAGGGGATGAAAGAGCCAATTGTAAACTGGGGATTATTAGGTGACCGTGATGGTTGAGGGCCAGATTGGGAATTTAGCAGGACACCGGGGTTAACACCCCTACTCTTACAATAAGTGCCATGGGATCTTTAATGACCTCAGAGAGTCAGGACACCCGTTTAACGTCCCATCCGAAAGACGGCACCCTACACAGAGCAGTGTCCCCAATCACTGCCCTGGGGCATTGGGATCTTTGTTTAGACCAGAGGAAAGAGTGCCTCCTACTGGCCCTCCAACACCACTTCCAGCAGCACCTGGTCTCCCATCCAGGGACTGACCAGGACCAACCCTGCTTAGCTTCAGAAGCAAGCCAGCAGTGGTATGCAGGGTGGTATGCTGCTGACAACCTGTTTCCTTCACATGTATTTGGGGAAAATAATGTTGCCTTGCTACCTCGAGGCAGATGTTAATTTACAACAATTGCTTGGAAATCACATGCCAGATTTAAAAGGTGTGATATTTGTGCCATATTCCAATACAAGTTTCTCATTTTACAACTCATTAAATTAGTCTATATTCCCCCCTCTATCGGAATCATGTTCATTATCATACATTTCTGTCTTCTAACTCATTATACACAACCCACATATTTCTGCCAATTCCCAGTGCTACTCCCAATGCAAAGCAACACCAACCTTTAAATATTTTCTGACACATGAATACACATTTCTGCAACACAAGTTTAGTTTCCAGAGGATTCTCACTATATGGCCAATCTGTAAAGTAAAAATTGGCTAATGTGAAATTTTATAAACAATAAAATATTCATATTAATTTGAAGGTGATATATACAAGTTTGGCACAATAACATTAATTCAATGAACAAGTTAGGCAGGGTTTAGGTAAGTGGTTTAATTTAGAAAATCTGATTTAAATTTTGCAGCTTGGCTCACAAATAAACAACATCTCTTGTGACGTGGAAGGAATCCCAGGCATTTTTTATATTTCACCTGTTTTCCGTCTGCCAGCCAAAGTGTTTTCTTCATGAGCATCATTGATTCAATCAATGTATGCTCCAATATGCATGCACACAAACAGAGGGAAGAAGAGAGGGAGAGAAAGGAATGGGGGGTACGGGGTGGAGTTGGGGGAAGGAGGGAAAGGTGCGGCAGCAAGAAAGTTTGAGTGGAGACCATTGGGCTCATGTTAAGATTACTAATAGTTTAAGTTAGAAAAAAGAACCAACTATAAACATAACTCAAACCAACTATGGTAAAATGTGTGCGCAGTGTTATGTCAACGAACACGTGTACACTCTTACAGTAGGAATATTTAGCTCTATCAAACTGCGAAAAGATAAGAAAAATGGTTGAATCATCGTTGTTTCCACATCAATTCAACCCCCAAAATCTATGCGATAATGTTGAATCAACATGGAAAACTAATTGGATTTCCAAAAAGTAATCAACATAAAGGAATTGTCACACAACTTTAAACTTTTTTTTTTAATTTCACGCTGAATTGACGTTAGATGACAACTTTACCAAATGTAAATCAAAACTAGACATTGAACTGATGTCAGTGCCCAGTGGGTAAGCACGTTTGATGAATCTCGCATGACATTTCAGCATGAGTTTCTCATAGGAACTGATCATGAAATGGCACAGCTGACAGCATCCTGCATGAGAAAGAAGTCAAGGTATTTTATTTTTATTTAAACTAGGAGGCCTCTACAGATGCCGCTGTATTAACATATGTGACATTCCACGGGGCACAGACATCAATTCAACGTCTATTCCACGTTGGTGATGTGGAAACAACATTGATTCAACCAGTGTGTGCCCAGTAGGATATCATACATACAGACGTGACTGCGCACACAAAATATATTTTATGACTATGGCAGTGCTTTCCTTAGAAAATCGAAAACATCCTGAACATACATAGAACGTGACTGCCAGCCTAGTGTGATTGACAGTATTTGTAGAGGTCTTGCCAGAACCTGTCACATAGAAACAATCTGCAAGCAACAGAGGGACAGATTCAATCATACCTGCCTTTGTAATAACACCAAATGTTTGTTTACCCACACACACACATGTTTATTGGAGTTCTGGAGGGATCCACTTGTGGGGATATGCCTGGCTTGCCTGGCTGATATTTTTAAAACCAGTCTGCGATTTCATTATCAATGAGCATTGGGGAATCGGACAGATTATACTTTTTTTTTTTGACTTGTGATTTATATCAAAACACTTATGTGAACTGTTTTAATCATGGAACAAGAATGATTATACTAATTCTATAGTTAGAAGATAATAGTGGACACTTTGAATGCAGTGTTGATTGACATGACAACTAATGAAAATGCCAGGGAGGAGTTATTGTGATGGTATATCCTCTGGCGTGTTGATGTTAGTGTTGATGTTCTCCGTAGTCATAGTCAGAATGATTTTGCAGTGCATGGTAATTGAACAGGTTTCCTGTTATATTCATCAAAGGTGTAGGGAGGTGAATCCAACACTTTTTTATTATACAGATGATTAACAAAACATGCACACAACAGTTTTCATACCCGGGTTTTTGTGGTAAATGTGAATGGAAAAAAACTGTTTTGATAATGGTTTTCATACACATACCTTGTCCATAATGTAGAGGCCTATGGTATATTCATTGAAGCGGTAAGGAAGGAGGATGGTAAATGTGGTCTGCAAAACATACCAGTACCAATTGACATACCTTTGTATGCCTCCTTGTCTGTATACCTGCAGACACAGACACAAAATTGAGCAGTTCAGTCATCTGCACCAATACAGCTAGCCTTCAACATATTCTTATAGCATACATAGTCTTACCTCTTTGTGGATTGATATCCATTGTATTGTGTCCATTTTCTGTTTTAGAAAGATTTGCACAAACATGAAAAGATAGATGGTATCATCATAAAACAATACCAATTTAAATCATACAAGGGACAAACCGTACCTTAAATTGAGGAGATCTTTACATTTTCCAGTTAAGTGCCTGAACCTGCTGTCCTTTCAAATTAAAATCCAAATGTTTCTGCAAGAACCCCCACCAGCTAAGGAGGTTCCTTGATGAACCCCACTTCCTATTGTGTTCTTGGAAGTATGTTTTGGGGGAAATGTTCAATGCCAAGAACCCTAAGGTTCTTCAAAGAACTTTGAGGCTCTAGAAGAACTCTTGTTGAATCCCACATTTTTAGTGGAGTCAGTGTGTTAGTCATTGTTTCCTAGGGGATCCTATAATCCTTGGCTACATTAAATGTTCTCTTAGCTACTTCATGTAGCTAACACATGCTTCACCTATTCCTCTTTGACTTAGAAGTTACTGTTGCACAAACAACATGCTGATTTAGGCCTACACCATCACTGGTATCAGGCTGTATAGCTAGATACATTTGCTCTGACTCAGTACATTTATTAGCTGTATATTTTATACACAACTTTCTAAGACAAACTAGCTGTTTGCAGATGTAAGAAACACAAACTAATAGTGTAATTATAGAACGCTTGTGGAATCGAAGAATCAAGAAGCAAAGTGGGAACAGCATCATAGTCATCAACATTGTTGCATGTGCTGCATTGACCATACCGACTGAACGCAAGAGTCTCGTGGTTGAGCAACAACAAATGCACTCCTTGAGTGACAGGGGGCAGGGCTAGGTCTGTGTTGAAAGCGGAGAGAGATTACTCAAGTAGCGAAGTAAACTATAAAAATGGATGCTACACATTTAACAAACCAAACATTCAAATACCGTTATAGAAGGTAAAGTAAAAACCCAAACCGATCTGTGCATCAATAGCGGTATATAGTAAACTATGGAATACCGCCCAGCCCTAGTATTTGTTTGTTTCTTCTCCAAAAACGTTCAGTGTTTGGTTGAGCCAATGGTTCCATCGCACCACGCAATCTCAATCAAGTGCCGCTAAAGTATTTGAAAGAAAACGTATGCTTTATTTGAACCCAGGTCTACCTCTAACTCCACTTCGACTCTCACCTTTACTGCAAAATGGCGACTCGTTCTTCCCATCCATCCCTCTCGAAAAGCCAACTCCTTGTTGTTGTTTCTTTCACGGTGTTTCTCTGTGCCGCTCCTTCATTTCAATATCACAGCGTGCGGAGGAGGGGGGAGTCAGGGTCCAGGCCAAACTCGCAGAGCCTCCTGTGTCTTTGTGAGCACCTGATTAAAATGGTTTTCCAGCCGAGGGATTGTGTTTGTTCACGACATCTCCCATTTAAAGAGCTGCCATTCTCCCGTCAACCCAGTGTGTTTGTTTCCTGGGCTGAGAATACCCTGGTGCATCTGCTTTGCATAGACTTAACCCAGCCATGCTAATTAGGAGGTGAGGTAAGGAAGGAAGGAATGGAGGAAGGAAGGAGGGGGAGGAAGGAAGAAAAGAGGTAGGGAGGTAGAGATGGATGAAGTGAAGGAAATAAGAAAGGAGGGAAGGGAGTTGCCTTTTTATGTGTTGCTGTTGTTTTTGGAGCTTCATGACACCTTGACTTGGAAGATGTCAGGAAGGTGAAAAGATTCAAAGAGTTCAAACATGAAACAGAAGTTGTTTTTATTCAGTTGCAATGCAGCTCTGGATTGTCAGATTGTGTGATTAAGGCTGGCAATACTGAATCCAAATATAGAATTAGAATGAGTAGAACAGGTGTCCCCATTCAGGTCAATTATGCCATAATGGATGGACTGGCGGCCATTGTGAGTGCCCCCATAGCAGTAACCCATATGGAAAATAATCTTGAAAATCAAATAAGAATATTGTATGGCAGAAGAAGATTATTGTACAAAAATCTAATAAGTAGTATAATATGGATCTGGTAAGATTTTGTATGTTTTGCCTTAATAAACCGAAAATCCCTGAGTGGTTTCCTTCCTTCCTCTCCGGCAACTGAGTGAGGAAGGATGTCTGTGTCTTTGTAGTGAGTAGATATATTGATACACCATCCAAAGTGTAATGAATAACTTCACCATGCTCACAGAGTCCATGAAATGTATTATATTTGTTAATTTCTCTAGGGTATGTGGGACGGTAGCGTCCCACCTCGTCAACAGCCAGTGAAACTGCAGGGCGCCAAATTCAAAACAGAAATCCCATCATTTAAATTCCTCAAACATACAAGTATTTTACACCATTTTAAAGATACACTTGTTGTAAATCCAGCCAAAGTGTCCGATTTCAAAAAGGTTTTAGGACAAATGCACACCAAACGATTATGTTAGGTATGAGCCAAGTCACAGAAAAGACAGCCATTTTTCCAGCAAAAGAGAGCAGTAACAAAAAGCAGAAATAGAGAAAAAATGAATCACTAACCTTTGATGATCTTCATCAGATAACACTCATAGTACTTCATGTTTATGTTTTGTTCAGTAAAGTTCATATTTATATAAAAAAATCTGAGGTTAGGCGGGACGCTACTGTCTCACTTGGCAAAAAGCCTGAGAAAATGCAGAGCGCCATATTCAAATGAATTACTATGAAAATTACTACAAAATCAAACTTTCATTAACTTCTTTGATACAGGGGGCAGCATTTTCACTTTTGGATGAATTGCGTGCCCATAGTGAACTGCCTCCTACTCTGTCCAAGATGCATATATATGCATATTATTATTACTATTGGATAGAAAACACTCTGAAGTTTATAAACTGTTTGAATGATGTCTGTGAGTATAACAGAACTCATATGGCAGGCAAAAACCTGAGAATAAATCCAAACCGGAAGTGAGAATTCTGAGAAGGGCCGATGTTAAAGTCATCGCCTATTCAATTCCCTGTAATATATGGATCTGTTTGCACTTCCTACGCCTTCCACTAGATGTCATCAGTCTGTAGAACGCTGAATGAAGCCTCTAGTCTGATGTGGGGCCGGATGGGAGGTGTTTCAGTCACTGGTCTGGCAGATTGCCAGTTCTTGCTCACGCGCTTTCCTCATGATATCGCCTTGCGTTCCATTACTTATACAGACATGAAGAAATGCTCCGGTTGGAACGTTGTTGGATAACAACATCCTGAAGATTGATTCTCTACTAAGTTTGACCAGTTTATTCGACTTGTAATATAACTTTTTGAAGTTTTCGTCCGACGTTTGCCTGCATCTGCGCAAGCGTTTGGACACGCAAAAGTAGCTAAGTAGCAAAAGTAGCTAATTGGACATAAGTAATGGACATTATCGAACAAAACAACGATTTATTGTGGAACTAGGATTCCTGGCACTGCATTCTGATGAACATAAAAGGTAAGGGAATATTTATGATGTAATTTCCTATTTCTGTTGACTCCAACATGGCGGAGAAATGTTGTTAAATCTGAGTCTCAGAATATTGCATGGTGTGCTTTTTACGTAATTTTTTTTTTAAATCTGACACAGCGGTTGCATTAAGAACAAGTGTATCTTTAATTCTGTGTAAAACATGTATCTTTCATCAAAGTTTATGATGAGTATTTCTGTTATTTGACGTGGCTCTCTGCAATTACTCCGGATTTTTTAGAGGCATTTCTGAACATGGCGCCAATGTAAACCGAGATTTGTGGATATAAATATGCACATTATCGAACAAAACATAAATGTATTGTGTAACATGATGTCATATGAGTGTCATCTGATGAAGATGTTCTAAGGTTAGTGATACATTTTCTCTCCATTTCTGCTTTTTGATACTATTATCTTTTGCTGGGAAAATGGCTATGTTTTTCTGTGGCTATGTACTGAGCTAACATAATTGTTTGGTGTGCTTTCCCCGTAAATCCTTTTTGAAATCAGACATGTTGGCTGGATTCACAACATGTGTAGCTTTAATTTGGTTTCTTTCATGTGTGATTTCATGAAAGATAGATTTTTTATAGTAATATATTTGAATTTGGCGCGCTACTTTTTTTCTGGATTATGGCCAAGTGGGACGCTACCGTCCCACCTATCCCAGAGAAGTTAAATCACACATGAAAGAGACCAAATTAAAGCTACACTGGTTGTGAATCCAGCCAACATGTCAGAATTCAAATAGGCTTTTCGGCGAAAGCATACAATTCTATTTTCTGAGGATAGCAAAATTGTAAACCAAGAGAGATAAGCATATTCCAACCCTGCAGGCACGACACAAAACGCATAAATAAAAATATAATACATGCCTTACCTTTGACGAGCTTCTATTGGCACTCCAATATGTCCCATAAACATCACAAATGGTCCTTTTGTTCGATTAATTCCGTCGATATATATCCAGAATTTCCATTTATTTGGCGAGTTTGATCCAGAAAAACACAGGTTCCAACTTGCTCAAAGTGACGACAAAATATCTCAAAGGTTACCTGTAAACTTTGCCAAAAAATGTCAAACTACTTTTGTAATACATCTTTAGGTATTTTTTAACGTTAATAATCAATAAAATTAAAGGCGGGATGATCTGTGTTCAATACAGGATTAAAACCAACGGTAGCATGCCTTCTGGTCATGCGCTTCTATCTCAAGAGTGACTCGACTTCCAGATGGGCATACTTCTTCATTACACGAAGGAATAACCTCAACCAATTTCTCTAGACTGTTGATATCCAGTGGAAGCCGTAGGAACTGCAAACAAGTCGCTTAGAAATCTGGTTTCCCAATGAAATCGCATTGAAAAGAGAGTGACCTCAAAAGAAATCTGAATGGTTTGTCCTCTGTGTTTCGCCTGCTAAATAAGTTCTGTTATACTCACAGTCATGATTCAAACTGTTTTATAAACTTCAGAGTGTTTTCTATCCAAATCTACTAATAATATGCATATCTTATTTTCTGCGGATGAGTAGCTGACAGTTTAATTTGGGTTTGCTTTTCAACCAAACGTGAAAATGCTGTCCCCTACCCTAGAGAAGTTAAGCAAATATTTACTTCCGAACTTATTTAGACTTGGCATAACAAAGGGTTAATTGCTTATTGACTAAATACATTTCTAAAAAATCTGACATTATCTGGTATTGTGTGTTGGCCAGTGACAAGACATCTAAATGTAATCCATTTTATTAAATGCAGGCTGTAACACAACAAATGTTGAAAAAGTCAAGGGATGTGAAAACTTTCTGAAGGCACTGTATATATAGTTACTTTCCAAATGGCGATAATAAGGGCACAAGGCGAGACCCAGATGCAGACACAGGCGGTAGATGGTTAGAGTCTTTGTAGTTTATTTAATCCAAAAGGAGTAGGCAAGAGAATGGTCGTGGACAGGCAAAAGGTCAAAACCAGATTCTGAGTCCAAGGGGTAAAGAGTGGCAGACAGGCGTGATGTCAGGGCAGGCAGAAGGGTCAGGCAGGTGGGTATGAAGTCCAGAAAAAAACAGGCAAGGGTCAAAACCGGGAGGACTAGAAAAAGAGAATAGAAAATAGGAGCACAGGAAAACACGCTGGTTGACTTGAAAACATACAAGACGAACTGGCACAGAGAGAAACACTGGGGAAAGTAAGCGGCACCTGGGGGAGGTATAGACAATCACCATAACAGATGAAACAAGATCAGGCGTGACAATACCACCCCCCCCCTCTAGGGACACCACCTGGCGTCCTACCTGGGCGCATACCTGGCTGTCCGGGGTGTTGGCGGTGAAAATTGGCGACGAGGGCTGGGTCCAGGATGTCATTAGCAGGAACCCAGCACCTCTCCTCCGGACCATAACCCTCCCAGTCAACCAGGTACTGGAAATCCCTGCCCCGTGGTCGAACCCTCAGGAGGCGTCTCACCGTATATGCCGGCTGGCCATCGATGACCCTGGGTGAGGGATGGACCTAGAAACAGAAGACAGAGGACTGTGAGTCAAGGACTTAATCCTGGACACATGAAAAGTAGGGTGAACACGGAGGGTACGGTGCAACAGCAGACGGACAGCAGTGGGACTAATGACTCTAGAAATGGGGAAAGGACCAATGAAATGGGGGTAAAGTTGATGGGATACTATCCGAAGGGGTAGGTCCCGAGTGGACAACCATACCCTCTACCCAACAGCGAGGAGCCAGAGTCAGGTGGCGGTCTGCTTGTCGACGATACCTGGAGGTTGTCTTGAGAAGAGTCGCCCGAGCTATTTTCCAGATACGCCAACAGCGACGGACAAACATCTGGGCTGAGGGTATGTTGACCTCCAGTTCTTGCTCCAGTTCTTCCCTCTTCCCTGATATTCCATGGAACATTCGAAGGGGGATAGTCCAGTAGCCGAGCAGGGGAGAGTGTTCCTGGCATATTCCACCTAGACAGTTGGCGGGGTTACTGGCAACAAGACACCGGAGTGCCATCTCCATATCTTGATTAGTTCGTTCCGTCTGGCCGTTGAACTGGGGATGAAACCCGGAGGACAGGCTGGCCGACAACCCGATAAGGCGTTCCATAATCGGGACGAAAACTGAGGACCCCGATCTGAGACAATGTTGACCGGGAGTCCACGGAGTCCACGTGCTGCACCATGAGCTGGGCCGTCTCCTTGGCGGAAGGTAATTTAGAAAGAGGGATGAAATGGGTGGCCTTGGAGAACCTGTCAACCACCGTCAGGATGGTGGTGTTGCCATCTGACGGAGGAAGCCCGGTGACAAAATCCAGGGAAATATGGGACCAGGGGCGATGAGGAAAAGGAAGTGGCTGAAGGAGACCAGATGGAGCTTACCGCGGAGTCTTGCTTTGGGCACACACCATGCATGTGGCAACGAAGGCCGAGACATCAGGAGCCATGGTGGACCACCAGAAGCGCTGTCGGAGGAGCACCAGGATGACAGGTAAGCCTGGAGGAGTGAGCCCATTCCAGGACTTGGGACCGGACCAGGAACGAACATCCGGTTAGCCGGGCCTCCCCTAGGGTTCGGCTGGGAATGTTGTGCTTTGTGAACCAGAGCCTCAATAGTACAGACAACCGCAGCCGCCAAACATGAGGCAGGGAGAATGGTCTCTGATTTCAAGGGTGTGGCAGTGGAACTGTACAGGCGGGAAAGGGTGTCCGGCTTCACATTTTTGGACCCTGGGTGGTAGGAAATTGTTAAATTAAACCTAGTGAATAAAAGAGCCCACCGGGCCTGCCTAGAGTTAAAGCGCTTGGCTGTGCAGGGATATTCCAAATTCTTGTGGTTGGTCAAAACCAAAAATGGATGTTCCGCCCCTTCCAGCCAATGCTTCCACTCCTCCAGGGCAATCTTTACTGCTAGGAGTTCCCGGTTGCCAACGTCATAGTTCTTCTCTGCCGAGTTGAGACGATGGGACATGAAGGCACAGGGATGAAGCTTTTGGTCCTGGACTGATCGCTGGGAAAGAGCGGCCCCTACTCCCACATCAGAAGCATCAACCTCCACCACAAACTGACGGGTCGGATCCGGATGGGGCCAGTGGTGAATCATTGCTTCAAATCCACAAAGTCTTGTTTGTTGCTGGGGACCATGTGAACGGTACCTTGGGAGAGGTGAGTGCAGAGATGGGAGCCGCCAGGTTGCAACTGCTGTAGCTGCACCATGGACGTGGGTTGGGGCCACCATCGCTCTCACTTTTTCCGGATCCATTTGAACATTCTCTTCAGAGATGACGTATCCCAGAAAAGTGATTGTGGAGCGGTGGAACTCRCACTTCTGTTTTAACTAACAACGGGTTCTCCAGAAGGCTATAAAGAACGTGTGGGAATGGGAGAAAGCCAGGATGTCGTTGAGGTATACAAAAACAAAATGATTCAACATGTCCCGGAGCACATCGTTAACTAGAGCTTGGAAGACAGCAGGAGAGTTTGTGAGTCCAAACGGCATGACTAGGTACTCATAGTGTCCACTTGCTGTATTGAAAGCAGTCTTCCACTCGTCTTCTTTGCGTATCCGAACAAGGTGGTAGGCATTCCGTAGGTCCAGTTTAGAAAATATGGTTTCCCACTGGAGAGGTTTGAAAGCCGAGGAGAGTAGTGGTAGCAGGTACCGGTTCTTGATTGTGATGGCATTGAGACCCCGGTAATCAATACATGGACGCAGGGTCTTGTCCTTCTTTCACACAAAGAAGAACCCTGCGCCAGCAGGAGAGGCCGAAGGGCGAATGTTTCCAGCCGCCAGAGAGTTATCAATGTACTCCTCCATAGCCTTCGTCTCGGGGCCAGACAGGGAATACATCCGGCCTCGAGGTGGTGTGGTGCCCGGGAGGAGATCAATCGCACAATCGCAAGGACGATGTGGAGCAAGGGAGGTAGCACGAGCCTTACTGAAAACCTCCAAGGGAGGTCATGATACTCTGTGGGAACGGCAGAGAGCTCCGAGGCCGAACTTAACCCAGCAGGCAGATGTTTAGGGGAAGACTGCGCCGCCTTTAGGCAGTGTGTGTGACAGAACGGGCTCCAACCCAGGATTGAACCCGTGGTCAAGTCAATATTGGGATTGTGCTTCTGGAGCCAAGCAAATCCCAAAACCACAGGGATGTGAGGAGACTCAATGAGAAGCAGCTGTATTGACTCACTGTGATGACCAAATATCCGCAGAGTCATGGGTACTGTGCTGTGCATGACTCTGCCAATGGAACGGCCGTCCAGTGCTCTGGCATCCATGGGAACGGAAAGGGGTTGAGTGGGAATACCTAGTTCAGACACCAGGGTGGAGTCCATGAAACTCTCATCGGCCCCAGAGTCAATGAGCACTCGAAAAGACTTTGACTGGTCTCCCCACAGCAGAATAACAGCAAAAGGGGTACGGGTAATTGGATTTAGGGAATTCCCAGTCTGACTCACCAGAGTACTTGTACCTACTAATGGTCTAGGTCTCCTCACTGGACAGGTAGCGATGGAATTCCCAGTAGCACCGCAATACAGAGAACAGTTGGAGCTTAGCCTATGTGAACGTTCCCTAGGCGATCATCTAGCTCTTCCCAGTTGCATAGGTTCTGGTGTATCCGTCTCACCTGTCGTCGATGATTCTCGAGGGAGCTCGGGTGGCTTCGGATCCTCTCAGAAAAAACATCCTCTGGGACTTCCGGGTTCCCTCGGAGGTGAGCGAGCCACTGCGGATGAACGAGTGTGCCCGAGACCAGACCTCCTCTCACTCCTGCGTTCCCTTAGTCGTCCATCAATTCTAATGGTGAGGTCGATGAGGGAGTCGAGGTCCACCGGTAGTTCCCGAGCCACTAGCTAATCTTTTACCACCTCAGATAATCCGTGAAGAAAGTATCGAAAAGGGACTCTGGATTTCAGGCACTCTCGGCGGCCAACGTGCGAAAATCAACCACGTAGTCTGCCACACTACGGGAGTTTTGACGTAATTCAAGAAGTTTACTGTCCGCCTCCCGGATACCGGAGAATTGAATACCGTCCTCACTTCTGCCATGAAATCCTCCAGATGACAACTAATGGCGGATTGTTGCTCCCAAACTGCCGTAGCCCAGGGGACCGCCCTTCCCGACATTAGCGTCGGATAACATACGCTATCTTAGATCGTCTGAAGGAAACGAAGATGGCTGTAGCTCAAAAATAAGAGAGCACTGAGAAAGAAAACCCCAGCAGATACCAGGATCGCCAGAATATTGCTCCGGAGGAGGTAGGCGGGGTTCTCGGGGAGCCGGGCTAGGCTGTACAAGCTTACCACTAATAGGGAAAAATTACTGGGTGGTTGAGGTTTCTCAGAGCTAGTAGGCAGCCTCTGAGCCAACTCCCTGATTTGCTCCATAAGCTCCTTAAACTCTTGGCCGTGGCGTTCCGTCAAGGAACGGAGCCCTTCCAGAAGGTCCTGTAACAGCTCCTCATGTCTCCTAATAGTGGCTCCCTGCAGGGAGACAGAGTGGCAGATCTGGTCCAAGTCTGCTGGGTCTGTCATTTCTAGTTCGTACTATAAGGGCACAAGGCGAGACCCAGATGCAGTCACAGGAGGCAGATGGTTAGTCTTTGTAGTTTATTTAATCCAAAAGGAGTAGGCAAGAGAATGGTCGTGGACAGGCAAAAGGTCAAAACCGGATTCTGAGTCCAAGAAGTAAAGAGTGGCAGACAGGCGCGATGGCAGGGCAGGCAGAAGGGTCAGGCAGGCGAGTAAGGAGTCCAGAAAAAACAGGCAAGGGTCAAAACCGGGAAGACTATAAAAAGAGAATAGATAGCAGGAGCACGAGAAAACACAATGGTTGACTTGAAAACATACAAGACGAACTGAAACAGAGAGACAGGAAACACTGGGATAAATACACTGGGGAAAATAAGCGACACCTGGAGGAGGTGGAGGCAATCACAAGAACAGGTGAAACAGATCAGGCCGTGACAGGCGATATTACCAGACAATGTCCTGACGTCAACAGGAAATCAACATCAACTTTGGGCATTATCACTTTTATACAAAGGATAACAATTTCCAAAAACAAACAACTGCGCTGCAATGCTTAAAACAATCTAGGAGACAAATCCAGTAACCTGGCAACAAGCTAAAACCTGCACAACATCAAAACTCAGAGGAAATAGGTGTGTGCGCCCATGTATGTGTAAGAGAGAGATTTTGCATGTGTGTATGCTTCCATGTGTGCTTCCAACTCTGTGTGCATCCCTGTGTGTGGCCAGGATTGCAATGGCACATGTGAATCATCGAAAGAGCTAATTAGAATCAGCTAAGCTTGCTCGGTTACCTAGCAATGGCACCAGGGGGCATCGACAAGACTAGTGCTTCGGCCATGTATCCTTCCACCACCCCCATCCTATCCAGACTCCTTGGCACTGTCAGATCAATACACCGGCCCACTGAGAGACCCCATGCTCGGGTTGACACCTGCACCATCTCCCAGCTGTTCCTAGACCAGCCCCATGCTGTGCTGTGCCCTTGCCAAACCTCTGCTTCACCAGACAAGAGTTTGGTATACCATTGCGTTACCCTATCCACACTATTCAATGTGTGTGGTTGTGTGTGTGTTGATGTGGATGCCAGTGTGCGTGTGCGCATTCATGAGTGCGTGTTAGTATATCTGGTATCACGCCATTGCAACCATTTGCCACTGTAATTGCTTTTGTGTGCGTGCTTCCAAACCAGTGTTGTCTGCAATCCCACCTGGACAACAATGTTTCTATCCTTGGAGTCGGGCTGTTGGATCACAAGACACTCAACTAATTTCTTCCCTCGTGCTTTGCCTCATAAACGCCTCTTATTTTAAATGTCTGACTTGATATATTTTGTTCGTCAAGTAAATCAAAGTGTGATTTTTCCCTGGAGCCGGCACCAGGCATAAGCGACATAACCGGTTGCTTAGCCGACTCCCAAAAAATTTAATAATAATAGTACACTAATAATACACTACATGTGGACACCCATTCAACGTGACACCGTCATAGGATGCCACCATTACAACAAGTCAGTTCTTAAATTTTTTTAAGGCTCCCCATTAGCTGCTGACAAGGCAGTAGCTACTCTTTCTGGGGTCCAGCAAGAGTAGCTATATACAGTTATAGGCAGTTATATACAATTTAAAATATTACATGACATTACATTTCATAACACTTTAGACAATACATTTAGTGTGTTCCTTCAGTCCACTACTCCACTATCACATATTTACATGTGTCCGTCTGTGTAGAATGCATCTTATCGTGTGTATGTGTGTCTGTGCATGTGTGTGTGTGTGTCTATTCACAGTCCTCGCTGTTCCATAAGGTGTATTTTTATCAGTTTTTTTATCTGATTCTACTGCTTGCATCAGTTACCTGATGTAGAATAGAGTTCCATATAGCCATGGCTCTAAGTAGTACTGTGTGCCTCCCATACTCTGTTCTGGGCTTTGGGATTGTGAAGAGACCTCTGGTGGCATGTCTTGCGGGGTATGTATGGGTATCCGAGCTGTATGCTAGTAGTTTAAACAGACACCTCGGTGCATTCAGTATGTCAACACTTCTTACAAAAACAAGTAGTGATGAAGTCAATCTCTCCTCCACTTTGAGCCATGAGAGATTGACATGCATTGTTATCTCTCCGTGTACGATTAAGTGCCAGCCGTGCTGCCCTGTTCTGAGCCAATTGTAATGTTCCGAGGTCTCTCTTTATGGTACCTGACCAAGTGACTGAACAGTAGTCCAGATGCGACAAAAGTAGAGCCTGCAAGATCGGCCTTGTTTATAGTGTTGTTCAAAAGGAAGAGCAGAGAGTTATTATTGACAGACTCCCCATTTTAGCTACTGTTGTACAACATGTTTTGACCATGATAGTTTACAATCCAGGGCTACTCCAAGCCGTTTAGTTAAATTTCCAAATTATTTATTACAAGATTTGAGGTTTTGGGTTTAGTGAATGATTTGTCCCAAATACAATGTTTTTAGGTTTTTTAAAAATATTTATGACTAACTTATTCCTTGCCACCCACTCTGAAACAAACTGCAGCTCTTTGTTAAGTGTTGCAGTCATTTCTGTCATGCCCTGACCTTAGATATCTCTGTTTTTCTATATATGTTGGTTAGGTCAGGGTGTGACTAGGGTGGGTACATTGGTTTGTATGTCTAGGGTTTTGTATGTCTATGTTGGCCTGATATGGTTCCCAATCAGAGACAGCTGTTTATCGTTGTCTCTGATTGGGGATCATATTTAGGTAGCCATGTTCCTCGTTTGTGTTGTGGGATCTTGTTCTATGTTTAGTTGCCTGTCTGCACTATTTGTATAGCGTTTTGTTTGTGCTTTTGTTTTTTTGTTTAAGTGAGTTTATCTTTATTAAAATTATGTGGAACTCTATGCACGCTGCGCCTTGGTCCGATCCTTTCAACGAACGTGACAATTTCAGTCGCTATAGTAGCTGACGTGTATAGTGTTGAGTCATCTGCATATATAGACGCACTGGCTTTACTCAAAGCCAGTGGCACGTCATTAGTAAAGTTTGAATAAAGTAAAGGGCCATGACAGCTGCCCTGGAGAAATCCAGATTCTACCTGGATTATGTTGGAGAGGCTTCCATTAATCTGGATTCTGTAAAACAGGTAACTCTTTATCCACAATAAAGCTGGGGATGTAAAGCCGTAACACCTAAGATTTTCCATCATGAGATTATGCTCGATAATGTCAAAAGCTGCACTGAAGTCTAACAAAACAGCTCCAAAAATCTTTTTTTCAACTATTTCTCTCAGCCAATCATCGTCTTTTGTGTAAGTGCTGTGTTTGTTGTCCTTCCTTATAGACTTGCTGAATATGTGTTGTCAATTTTTTTTTTGTCAAATAGCATTGTATCTGGTCAACAAAAAAAATCCAAAAGTTTACTAAGGGTTGGTAACAGGCTGATTTGTCGGCTATTTGAGCCAGTAAAGGGGGCCTTTACTATTCTTGGGTAGCATAATTACTTTTGCTTCCCTCCAGGCCTGAGGGCACACACTTTCTACAAGCGTAGATTGTAGATATGGCAAATAGGAGTGGCAATATCGTCCGCTATTGTCAGTAATTTTCCATTAAAGTTGTTAGACCCAATTTTTTCACTTCTTCCACACTCACTTTACGGAATTCAAAATTACATTGCTTGTCTTTCATAATTTGATCAGTTATACTTGGATGTGTAGTGTCAGCATTTGTTGCTGGAATGTCATGCCTGAATTTTCTAATCTTGCCAATGAAAAATACTTAAAGTCAATGGCAATATCAGTGGGTTTTGTGAAGAATGAGCCATCTGATTCAATGAATGACGGAGCTGAGTTTTCCTTTTTGCCCAACATTTCATTTAAGGTGCTCCAAAGCTTTTTACTATCATACTTTGTCATTTATCTTTTTTCATAATATAATTTCTTCTGTTTATTCAGTTTAGTCACATGATTTCTCAATTTGCAGTATGTTTGCTACTCAGTTTTAAGTGCTGTTATTGTGAAGTGGAAACGTCTAGGGGCAACAACGGCTCAGCCGTGAAGTGGTAGGCTCACAGAACGGGACCGCCTAGTGCCGAAACGTCTGTCCTCGTTTGCAAAACTCACTACCGAGTTCCAAACTGCCACTGGAAGCAACGCCAGTACAATAACTGTTCATCGGGAAATTCATGAAATGGGTTTCCATGGCCAAGCAGCCGCACACAAGCCTAAGATCAACATGCGCAATGCCAAGCATCGACTGGAGTGGTGTAAAGCTCACCGCCATTGGACTCTGGAGCAGTGGAAACTAGAGTTCTCTGGAGTGATGAAACACACTTCACCATCTAGCAGTCCGAAGGATGAATCTGAGTTTGACGGATGCCAGGAGAACGCTACCTGCCCCAATACAAAGTGCCAACTGTAAAGTTTGGTGGAGGAGGAATAATGGTCTGGGGCTGTTTTTCATGGTTTGGGCTAGGCCCCTTAGTTTCAGTGAAGGGAACTTTTAATGCGTACAGCATAGAATGACATTCTAGACAATTCTGTACTTCCAACTTTGTGGCAACAGTTTGGAGAAGGCCCTTTTCTGTTTCTGCACGGCAATGCCCTCATGCACAAAGCGAGGTTCATACAGAAATGTTTTTTCGAGATCGGTGTGGAAGAACTTGACTGGCCTGCACAGAGCCCTGAATTCAACTCCATCAAACACCTTTGGGATGAATTGGAACACTGACTGCGAGCCAGGCCTAATCGCCCAACATCAGTGCCCGACCTCACTAATGCTCTTGTGGCTGAATAGAATTAAGTCCCTGCAGCATTGTTCTAGTGGAAAGCCTTCCCAGAAGAGTGGAGGCTATTATAGCAGCAAAGGGGTGACCAACTTCAATTTCTTTTGGCCCTCTTGTTGGGGGGGCAACAAAAGCTTGCTTAAGGGCCCCTAAAGGCTAGAGTCTGCCCTTTCTGGAGCTCAAAGCCGCCATAATAAAAATGCTAAAAGGTTCCGTGGTTGACATTGGTTTAAAAAATATTCTCTATGATGTATTCATTTTAAATCCAATAACAGATTTAATGCCTCACTCGAGAATCAGCAATGTTTTTATTTTATCGCTGATTCCTTAGCGATAAAGAATATCCTCAA
Organism: Salvelinus sp. IW2-2015; assembly: GCF_002910315.2. Classification (NCBI taxonomy): domain Eukaryota; kingdom Metazoa; phylum Chordata; class Actinopteri; order Salmoniformes; family Salmonidae; genus Salvelinus; species Salvelinus sp. IW2-2015. The sequence continues at coordinate 4,168,791 of NC_036871.1, forward strand.
AGGAGCTAATACCCCAAAAGTAAATACCATAAAATGCTGAAATAGCAGAGGTATGTGAATTTATCCAATCTTGTTTTCAATGGAAATCATTTCCAATTCTTAAGGAAGTTGACATTTTATGACAACCAATGTTTTGTAGCAGAAATTACTGTACCGGTATAGTGACCATAATTTGACACCAACTCCTTGTGACTCTAAGGTTGTCCTAATATGGATCCTGTTGTACATGTTTTTTGCGCCGAAACATTTTTGTCTTTGGTTACTTGACAACAAAGATAAACAACATAGGATATGTTTTTCTATTGATGTGGAAGTGGGGAGTTAGAAAGGCATTTGCTGTTAATGAGATTTACTATCTAATTGGGATACTGTATGGCTAAATTGCTGTGATTCATGGTGTTAGTCATTTTATGAAAACATTAACTATTTAAAATTCACCAACACTCACTAGTTAAAGTGTTATGTGTCTTCCTAAACATACTTTCTCTTGCAACATCATAGGCATTATAGGCCTATCTCTATAGGTCAACTCCTATCTGCTCCGATCATTTTCCGGTTCCATTCAATTGTGGGACTGAAATAGTCATTTACTTCCTGAATAGAACTAGAATACAGCAAATACCTGCAATATGGACAGGAAAAATGACCATCCTGGCATTTAAAATGAAACAAAAATGCACGCTGTAAAATGTTCTTATCTCACATGCACAAAAAGCCTAGGTTGTATTATGAATATCCGCAAACAGTTTTTCGCACAGGGAAGGATGCCTTGCTGAGTATCAATCAACCTAGAAATAAACAGGCGACCCAAACAACCATCCAGACAAGTTGTTACTCTTGTGCTTTTTAATTCTGTATTAGTGAAGATGAGTGTAAAAAAAGGCCCCTTACACAGTAGAATCCAAAACAATAGCTGTCTGAGCAAGACTGGTTGTTTGAAACAGGTTGCAGTATGCATCCTGCTGTAACTTAGCTATGCTGATCTTTTACCTCATTAAAATGTGTATAATTAAGTAAAAGATGTCTCTGCCTTATACACACCTCTTTGTTTAGTATTTTTGTTCCACTCACTACAATCCTCCTCATTTTGTTGTCCAAAGCATGTTCAGACAGTCATACACTCATTTTCACAAGTTAAATGTCAGCTTGCACTAGGGTTCAGTTGTCATCGTTACCTCATGATGAGGCAGGTACAGTCAAATGAAGTTCGGTAAGAGACTAGAGCCAAAATACCACGCTCTGCTTATAATCAGCATCAAGTCCGTTGAAAATCAAACAAGTAACCAGCAGCCAAACCGAAGGCCACATGTGCCAACATATGCCACAATCCAAAAATGACACATAATACGACTCACAAGAAGCAGATATTTATTTAGCATTTATGTAACGTAATTTTTGTAATATATTTCAACCCACGGGTCTTGCATTGCCTTACCAGTCCGCTAAAACACGCTTCTTGACAACAATGTTTGGCCTAAACTGGTTGAGAAGCATGACACACACACACACACATACGATAACATACACACTATTTAGTGTACTGTAGATACATGGTAGATACATGGTAGTGATGGAGCAGGGGCCTGAGGGCACACGGTGTGTTGCGAAATCTGTGAATGTATTGCCAAAGCAGCAGCTAATGGGGATCCATAATAATTATAAATACAAATACTTTCCCCCTGAGTGTACCGAGGGGAAAAGGGGGATTCAGGTCTTGCTGCTATTCTTCTTCCTGCTATTCTTCTTCCTTTCTTTCCCCTCTTTTTTGAGGCTAATTAGAATAAAAACAAGATTTACGGGTGGGCTCATCGCTGTCACTTCATGTCGGGAGCGCCGCTCCTGATTTCCTGCTGGAGGGTGTCTTGCCTTTTAGTCACAGCTCCTCTGGATGGGGGGGGTGTCTTCTAAAGGAAGTGGGTTTTGTTTGTGTGGTAGGGGGGCGATGACTCCACTACCACACACAGGGCCTCTAACACACCCCCACCTCCTTAACCACCAACCTCAGACACACACCACCCTGCCGGCAACACCCCCCCAAGCCTGACGCTCTCCCACCCAGTGCGCATAACACCCGCCACACGCACACACATATACCCTCCAACTATCAGCCAAGCTCACTCATCCGACCGCTTCATGACTCCATTACACACACACACACACACAATCCCCCCTACGCAGCATGGTGGACCCCCCATTTGGACCACCAAATGCCAAAGAGAGGGGTTAATGTATTATGTCACTTTCTATTAGCTTCACCAGAGGAACAGAGAAGAAGAAGAAAGACCATCATATTAAGAGGGAACATAGAAGTCACCATGGCCTTCATTTAGTCACCATAGCCTTCAAGTGTGGGTGTGATATTGATAGAGTTGGTTTAGCGAAAGTCCACCCAAAACAAGTTTAAGGTTGATAAGCATAAGTACTGTAGGCCTGGTGGTTTTAAACGAGGTCGAACCGAGGTTGGACTTCTGAAAATACTTCTGTAAAAATAAGATATTGTGGTAGTTCCAATTCCTGGCCGTCTGGGCAGTGACTCATGCATTGTGACTCGACAAACAGGTGAACATGCCCTGACATCCTTTGGTTTTCTTCAGTAGGTTTTGTAGTGGTATCATACTCTGCGTACATGTTCAGTGACTCATCAAAACCAACCTGCATCCCTCCACAGGGCAGGCTTTCATCTGGCTTTCGTTTTAAGCAGGGTTGGACCTGAGTCACACTTTGGTACTTGAATGGGAGATGGGTCGTGTTCATTAGGGCACACAACCTTAAAAAATGTATTGCAACAGAAAACGAAAATTGCTGCTTCTTTTTTGGACAAATCCAGGTAGTTCCTCCATGTTTCATTACACTTTTTTCCATTTGGTACCTAATAAACATGACCGAGACGCTAGATATGGGTTTGGTGGACCAGTAGGCAGAACTCCTCCTTCTGTTCAAAGATCACCGTTCATCTGGTCAACTGTGAACTTTCCCTGGGTCATTTGAGTTAAACTGCTATCTCAGTCAACTCAAATAACAATTACAAGCTAATTATTGTGGCCTGGTGGCACACAAAATAATCTAGAGGTTATTTGTGACTGCACAGAGATGCTTGGGAAAATGGTGACAACGGAGGGACCAGTGTGTGCGTCTATTTCAGGGTAGGGTGGTGTATCTGAGCGCCATCAGCTAGGACATGACATTGGTTAATAAAATCTCCTTCTCAAACAGCTACAACTGTATATGCATTCTCACGTCAAGTCTTCTCTTGAGTTGGGCTCGGGATGGAACAACTGTTGAACATCTGAGCTTGTGTGTGTGTCCCATATATGTTGCTATGGGGTAATGATGTTAGGGACAATACAGGATGAATCACAATACTTGTTTGTCAAATAAAAATTATTTCTTGCCAAAAATGACATTTTTCTATTGCCAATCCTGGTTATAGGTAACAATCGTTGGTATGAACTGCATACATTATTACGCATATTATTTGTTAATTGTGGAAGTAAATTAAGACATGCAAGATTTGTATATATGTATACAGTACCAGTCAAAAGTTTGGACACACCTACTTGTTCAAGGGTTTTTCTTTATTTTTACTATTTTCTACATTGTATAATAGAGAAGAAATCAAAACTATTAAATAACACATGTAGAATCATGTAGTAACCCAAAAAGTGTTAAACAAATCGAAATATTTAGACTGTTCAAAGTAGTTACCCTTTGCCTTGACAGCGTTGCACAATCTTGACATTCTCTCAACCAGCTTCACCTGGAATGCTTTTCCAATGGTTTTGAAGGAGTTCACACATATGCTGGATGCTTTTCCTTCACTCTGCGGTCCAACTCATCCCAAACCATCTCAATTGGGTTGAGGTCGGGTGATTGTGGAGGCCAGGTCATCTGATGCAGCACTCCATCACTCTCCCTCTTAGTCAAATAGCCTGGAGGTGTATTGGGTCATTGTCCTGTTGAAATACAAATGATTGTCCCACTACGCGTAAACCAGATGGGATGTGTATCGCTGCAGAGTGCTGTGGTAGCCATGTTGGTTAAGTGTACCTTGAATTCTAAAGAAATCTTAGACAGTGTCATCAGCAAAGCACCACCTCACCATCACACCTCCTCCTCCATGCTTCACGGTGGGAACCACACATGAAGACATCCGTTCACCTACTCCGTCACACAAAATAACCAAAAATCTCAAATTCGGACGCACTCCCAGCGGACGCACTCCCAGGGTCCGTGGAGGAGCGAGTTCAACACCACACGGCAGTGTTACACCGGCTGGGGACCGCCATGGATCAGGTGATGGCGACGATGGAAAGATGGGAGAGAGGTGGCCTTCCCACACCTCCATCAGCCACACCCCAACCAGTACCACTACCCTCTCCTTCATTGCCTGGGCACAGTGGGATTCGACTCACACTCCCGAGGGAGTACGATGGGACGGAGACCGGGTGCCAGGGGTTCTTACTCCAGATGGACCTATACCTGGCGACCGGTCGTCCGACTCCTTCTGGAGGTGAGAGCGTGAACGCCCTCGTCTCCTGCCTCTCAGGTAAAGCCCTGGAGTGGGCCAACGCGGGATGGAACGATCCTGACTCGGCTAGGGACCACTACCCAGAGTTCACCCGCCACTTTCAGGCCGTGTTCGATCACCCACCTGAGGGTCGAGTGGCGGGTGAACGGCTGTTCAATCTGAGGCAGGAGAAGAGGAGTGCTCAGGACTTTGCTCTAGAGTTCCGGACCTTGGCGGCTGGCGCGGGATGGAACGACAGGGCCTTGATCGATCACTATAGGTGTAGTTTGCGTGAGGACGTCCGTAGGGAGCTGGCCTGTAGAGACACCACCCTCTCCTTGGACCAGTTGATCAACATGTCCATTCGGTTGGACAACTTGCTGGCGACCCGCGGACGTCCAGATCGGGTTCCATCAGTTCCATCCCCCAGCTCCTCCACTTCAACGCCCATGGAGCTAGGAGGTGCTGCCGGTAGGGCGACTGGAGGAGGGGGCCTTTCCTGTGCCAGCTGTGGTCGCAGAGGGCACACTGCTGACCGGTGCTGGGGGGTCCTCCAGGGAGTCGAGACGCCAGGCCGAGCACTGCTCGGACACCTCAGGTGAGTCGGCACCAGGCTCACCCAAAGCCCCCTGTTGGTCACATGTATGTATTGATTGTTTTCCTGAATTTTCCCCTCTTTCCCGGCATAAGGCGCTAGTAGATACAGGCGCGGCGGGGAATTTTATTGACAGTGGTTTAGCGCACAGGTTAGGGTTCCCCCTTGTTCAGCTTGACAAACCCTTCCCAGTGCACGCCTTAGATAGCCGACCATTAGGGTCAGGGCTAGTCAGGGAAGCCACGGCTCCACTGGGCATGGTCACGCAGGAGGGTCATGAGGAGAGAATTAGTCTCTTCCTCATTGATTCTCCTGCGTTTCCGGTGGTGCTGGGGATACCCTGGTTGGCCCGTCACAACCCCAGGATTTCGTGGCAACAGAGGGCTCTAAAGGGGTGGTCAGAGGAGTGCTCAGGCAGGTGTGTAGGAGTTGCCATCGGTGCAACAACGGTGGAGAGTCCAGACCAAGTCTCCACCGTGCGCATTCCCTCAGAATATGCCGATTTGGCTATCGCCTTCTGTAAAAAGAGGGCGACCCAATTACCACCTCATCGACGAGGGGATTGTGCGATAAATCTCCTGGTAGGCGCTGCACTTCCCAGGAGTCACGTGTATCCCCTGTCCCAGGAGGAGACGGTGGCTATAGAGACATACATATCTGAATCTCTGGGGCAGGGGTACATTTGGCCCTCCATCTCACCTGCCTCCTCGAGTTTCTTTTTTGTGAAGAAAAGGGAGGGAGGTCTGCGTCCGTGCATTGACTATAGAGGTCTAAATTCCATCACGGTAGGGTATAGTTACCCGCTACCTCTCATTGCCACGGTGATTTCACAGAGCACGTTTTTTCACAAAACTGGATCTCAGGAGTGCATATAACTTTTCCGGTGCGAATCCGGAAAGGAGAAGAGTGGAAGACAGCGTTTAGTACCACATCTGGCATTATGAGTACCTCGTCATGCCGTACGGGTTGAAGAATGCTCCAGCAGTCTTCCAATCTTTTGTAGATGAGATTCTCAGGGACCTGCACGGGCAGGGTGTGGTGGTTTACATCGATGATATTCTGGTCTATTCCGCTACACGCGCCGCGCATGTGTCTCTGGTGCGCAAGGTACTTGGGCGACTGTTGGAGCATTACCTGTACGTCAAGGCTTAGAAATGCTTGTTCTTCCAACAGTCCATCTCCTTCCTTGGGTATCGCATTTCCACATCGGGGTTGGTGATGGAGTGTGACCGCATTGCAGCCGTGCATAATTGGCCGACTCTAACCACGGTAAAGGAGGTGCAGCGGTTCTTAGGGTTTGCCAAATACCTCCTGGAGCTTTATCCGGGATTTTGGGCAGGTTGCTGCTCCCATTACGTCACTGCTGAAGGGGGGGCCGGTGTGTCTGGGATGGTCGGCTGAGGCGGACAGGGCTTTTGGTCGTCTTAAGGCTCTTTTTACCTCGGCTCCCGTGCTGGCGCATCCGAACCCTTCTTTGGCATTCATAGTGGAGGTGGACACGTCCGAGGCTTGGTTTGGAGCCCCAGAAACTTGTTACAAATGAGTCACCCATGATTCACTAAACAATATTTTGAAAGAGGAAGGAAAGCACTTTAAAAAGCATCTCCATCTCCATCTAACCGAAGTTTTATTGTAAGGATTATTTTTCTATTAATAATGTAAAATATAAATTTGAGGCCCCTTACACTTATGTGATGCCAATATTCTAGAAAAATGCATAGCGCATAGAATTAAAAAGGTGTTGTCAGGATACTATTCATCCTAATCAGACAGTTTTTTTACATGGACGATACATTGGAGATAATATAAGAAACAATAGTACTGGAAACAATAGAACGCTATGAAAAATCTGGGAATCCAGGCCTGGTATTCATAGCTGACTTAGAAAAGGCTTGATCGATGGCGCCGACAGAGAAGGCTGCCTCGCTTCTAGTCCTTAGGAAACTTTGTAGTATTTCATTTTTTATGTATGATACGAAACGGATACTTTGTTAGCACCACCCAGGGCATATGAACTGATTCCAGAGGCCGACCCAAAAACAACGACCCGGAGAAAAGGGAGACGGAAGGGTCTTCTGGTCAGACTTGAGGTGCGCACGCCACCCATCACTTCCGAGTATATTACTCGCTAATGTCCAGTCCCTAGATAACAAGGTCGACGAAATCAGGACAAGGGTTACTTTCCAGAGGGACATCAGAGATTGTAACATACTCTGTTTTACGGAAACATTGCTCTCTTGGGATATGCTGTCGGAGTCGGTACAGCCACCTGGATTCTGAGTGCGTCGCACCGTCAGGAATAAACATCTCTCCGGGAAGAAGAACTGCAGGGGTGAATGTTTCATGATTAATGACTCATGGTGGTAATTGTAACAACATACAGGAACTCAAGTCCTTTTGTTCACCTGATCAAGAATTCCTCACAATCAAATGCCGACCGTATTATCGCCCAAGCAAATTCTCTTCGGATATTGTCACAGCCGTGTATATCCCCACTCAAGCCGATACCACGAAGGTTCTCAAGGAACTTCATTGGACTTTATACAAACTGGAAACCATATATCCTGAGGCTGCATTTATTGGAGCTGTGGATTTTTAAAAAAAGCAAATTTGAGAACAATCAGCACATCGACTGTAGCATTTGTGTTGGAAAAACACTGGACCACTGTTACTCTAACTTCCACGATGCATTCAAGGCCCTCCCCCGCCCTCCTTTCTGGAAAATATGACCTCTACTCCATTTTGCTCCTCCCTTCCTATAGGCAGAAACTCAAACAGGAAGCACCCGTGCTAAGGACTATTCAACGCTGGTCTGACCAATAGGAATCCACGCTTCAAGATTGTTTTGATCACGCGAACTGGGAAATGTTCCCGGGTAGCCGCAGAGAATAATATCGTCGTATACAGTGATTTGGTGAGTGAGTTTATAAGGAAGTGTATAGAAGATGTTATACCCACTGTGACTATTAAAACCTACCCTAACCAGAAACTGCATTCGCCCAAAACTGAAAGCGTAAACCACCGCATTTAACCATGGAAAGGTGACTGGGAATATGGCTGAATACAAAGAGTGTAGTTATTCCCTTTGCAAGTCAATCAAACAAGCAAAATGTCAGTATAGAGCCAAATTGGAGTCGCAATTAATCAGCTCAGACACGAGACGTATGTTGCAGGGTCTACAGACATTCACGGACTACAATAGAAAAAACAGCCACGTCATGAATACCGACTTCTTGCTTCCAGACAAACTAAACCTTCTTTGCCCGCTTTGAGGATAATACAATGCCACCGACGCGGCTCGCTTCCAAGGACGGTGGGCTCTCCTTGTCCATGGCCGACGTGAGTAAGAAAGTTAAACGCTTGAACCCTCGCAAGGCTGCCGGCCCAGACGACATCCCTAGCCGCAACCTCAGAGCATGGCCAGACTACCTGTCTGATGTGTTTATGGATATATTCAATCTCTCCCTATCCCAGTCTGTTGTTCCCACATGCTTCAAGATGGCCACCTTTGTTCCTGTACCAAAGAAGGCAAAGGTAACTGAACTAAATGACTATCGCCTCGTAGCACTCACTTATGTCACCATGAAGTGCTTTGAGAGACTAATCAAGGATCATATCACCTCCACCTTACCTGTCACCCTAGACCCACTTCAATTAGCTTACCACCCCAATAGGTCCAAAGACGATGCAATCGCCATGCATACTGCCCTATCCCATCTGGACAAGAGGAATACTTATGAAAGAATGCTGTTCATTGACTATAGCTCAGCATTCAACACCATAGTACCCTCCAAGCTCATCATTAAGCTTGAGGCCCTGGTTCTCAACCTCGCCCTGTGCAATTGGGTCCTGGACTTCCTGACGGGCCGCCCGCAGGTAGTGAAGGTTAGAAACAACATCTCCACTTCGCTGATCCTCAACAGTGGGGCCCCACAAGGGTGTGTGCTCAGCCCCCTCTTGTACTCCTTGTTCACCCATGACTGTGTGGCCATGCACACTTCCAACTCAATCATCAAGTTTGTAGACAAAACAATTGTAGTAGACTTGATTACCAACAACTTACGAGACAGCCTACAGGGAGGAGGTGAGGGCTCTCGGAGTGTGCTGTCCGGAAAACAACCTCTCACTCAACGTCAAAAAAACAAAAGAGTTTATTGTGAGCTTCAGGAAACAGCAGAGGGAGCACCCCCCTATCCACATTGACGGGACAGCAGTGGAGAAGGTGGACATTTTTAAGTTCCTCTGCATACAAATCATGGACAAACTGAAAAGGTCCACCCCCACAGACAGTGTGGTTAAGAAGGCGTAATAGCGCCTCTTCAACTTCAGGAGGCTGAAGAAATTTGGCTTGTCACCTAAAACCCTCACAAACTTTTACAGATGCACAATTGAGAGCATCCTGTTGGGCTTTATCACCACCTGGTACGGCAACTGCACCGCCCACCTCCGCGGGAATCTCCAGAGGGTCTGCACAATGCTTCACTGGGGGAAAACTACCAGCCCTCCAGGACACCTACAGCATCCGACGTCACAGGAAGACCAAAAAGATCATCAATGATAACAACCACCCGAGCCACTGCCTGTTCACCCCGCTACCATCCAGAAGGCGAGGCCGGTACAGGTGCAGTACAAGCCTAAAACCTTGTATAAAGACTGTTGACATCTACTGGAAACCATAGGAACTGCAATCTGGGAGGCGGAAATTAGATCTTTCAATAGCATTGCATTGGAAGTCATTCGGAGCTCCCCCCGAAAAATTCAGGATCGATTTTCCTCGGCTTTTCACCTGCTATATCAGTTCTGTTATACTCACAGACATTATTTTAACAGTATTAGAAACTTCAGAGTGTTTCCTATCCAATTCTACCAATTATATGCATAGCCTTGCTTCTGGGCCTGAGTAACAGGCAGTTTACTTTAGGCACGTCAGACAGGCGGAAATTCAGGAAACTAGCCTTACTCGCAGAGAGGTTAAACACCCATCACTAGCGCAGAGAGGCTGCTGCCTACATACAGACAGACTTGAAATCGTTGGCCACTTTAATAAATGGAACACTAGTCACTTTTATAATGTCACTTTAATAATGTTTTTATATCTTGAATTATTCATCTCATATGTATATACTGTATTCTATATTATCTACTGCATCTTAGCCTATGCTCCTCTGTCATTGGTCATCCATATATTTATATATGCTTATTCCATTCCTTTACTTATATTTGTGTGTTTTAGGTATTTGTTGTGTTATTGTTAGATATTACTTGCTGGATATTGCTTCACTGTCAGAACTAGAAGCACAAGCATTTCGCAATAACATCTGCTAACCATGTGTATGTGACCAATACAATTTGATTTGATAAAGTACAACTGGAGTTTATATGTCAATGTTGGATAATCTCTTTTAAAATGGGTAAAAGTTATGTATAGTAACCCTCGGTGTAAAATAGTAAATAATGGCTACTTAAACTGTCAAGAGGAGTAAAACAAGGTTGTCCACTATTGGCATATCTATTTATTATGGCCATCAAATGTTAGCTATTGAAATCAGATCCAACAATATTTTCAAGGGCCTAGAAATTCAGGGCTTAAACACAAAGTGTCATTGTACACTGAGGATTCATGTTTTCTTTTAAATCAACAATTTGGATCCCTCCACAGAATCATAGAGGATTTACATAATTGTTCTAACCTCTCTGGATTACAACCACATTATGATAATACATATTGGATCCCTAAAAAGTACAACTTTTACATTAATTTGTAGTTTAACAATAAATGGTCTGACGGTGAAGTGGACATACTCGGCATTCAGAACCCGAAAAAAATAAAAAAAAATAGAAAGATAGCAAAAATAGAAAATAACCTGTCTATTTGTAGAAAAATCACCCTGATTAACTTTTTAGTCATATCCTAGTTTAACTACAGTGCATTCGGAAAGTATTCAGACCCCTTGACTTTTTACACATTTTATTACGTTACAGCCATATGTTAAAATTGATTAAATAAAATGTTTTCACTCATCAATCTACACACAATACCCCATAATGACAAAGCAAAAACAGTATGGCTATTTTTAAAACCAGCCCTAGACAGTTTAATCCACCACAAAATACATAACAAATATTACAATATATATTAAATTCAAATATTGTTAAACTCAAATATACAAAGTGATTAAAAAAATATTTTGGGTAAAATTTATATATACATTGAAAAAAATTTTAAAAAATGTTTATTGGAAATGATGACATAAATAGGACTGGTGGAGTTAAATCACAAAGCTAACAAAAATATATGGAAATGTATGCTCTACCCAAAATTACAACAAGCTGATTGCAGCATTACCACAAAAATGGAAGAGGCAAGTGGAAGAAGGTAAGGAACTTGTCTGTTGGCCCTGTATTAGAAACCTATATTGGTTAAAGAAAATTGTGATAAATAAAAAAGTATTTCAGTTTTATTTAAGGACCCCAACAATTGACAACTGCGCCGTATAGATTGCAAAATAGTTGGGAAGAGATTTTCAATGTAGCGATTCCATGGTTTATGAAATGGTACACTAAAACGAAGCTGGATTCAAAACTTTTTCAAATAAAAGTATTATACAAAATACTTGCAAACTAGAATGTTATATGTATGGAGGATACAACCATCCCAGATCTGCAGATTTTGCTGAGAAGAGACAGAATGATTACATCATTTGTTTTGGTACTGTCCATATGTAGCTTGTTTTTGGTCACAGGTTTGGGATCTCTAACTCTGCAAATAGCACTGCTGGGTGATAAAAAAAAAAAAGTCATAATCAATCGATCAATAATATAATAATACTCTTAGCAAAAAAGGTTATCTTTAATTTACAATCTGCAGGAACTATGAGAATAGAAAGGTTCAGAACTATTGTGAAATGTCACAGCACAGTTGAAAAATATATGGCAAATATAAATCAAAACTGAATGGTGTTCAGAGATATATGGGAATGGTTGGGTGGAGCTGAAGGGTGGGACTAAAAATAGCAAGATAACTAATGCAAAATACACTGTGTCTGAAAAATGTATATAGTTTGTATAAGTTGGAAGTAGAAGTGTTGTTGTCGATTAGTTTACTAGGGGGGCAGGGGTGGTAGGGTTAGGGGAAAATAATAAAGGAAAATATATTAAACAATATATATATATTGTATATACAGCACCAGTCAAAAGTTTGGACACACCTAGTCATTCTAGGGTTTTTCTTTATTTGTACTATTTTCTACATTGTAGAATAATAGTGAAGACATCAAAACTATGAAATAAGACATATGGAATCATGTAGTAACCAAAGAAAAGTATTAAACAAATCAAAATGTATTTTATATTTGAGATTCTTTAAAGTAGCCACCTTTTGCCTTGATGACAGCTTTGCACACTCTTGGCATTCTCACAAACAGCTTCATGAGGTAGTCACCTGGAATGCATTTCTATTAACAGGTGTGCCTTGCTAAAAGTTAATTTGTGGACTTTCTTTCCTTATTGAATTTGAGCCAATCAGTTGTGTTGTGACAAGGTATGGGTGGTATACAGAAGGTAGCCCTATTTGGTAAAAGACCAAGTCCATATAATGGCAAGAACAGATCAAATAAGCAAAGAGAAAAGGCAGTCCATCATTTCTTTAAGACATGAAGGTCAGTCAACACGGAAAATATTCTTCAAGTGCTGTCGCAAAAACCATCAAGCGCTAGGAGGAATTTGGCTCTCATGAGGACCGCCACAGGAAAGTAAGACCCAGAGTTACCTTTGCTGCAGAGGTTAAGTTAATTAGAGTTACCAGCCTCAGAAATTGCAGCCCAAATAAATGCTTCACCGAGTTCAAATAACAGACACATCTCAACATCAACTGTTCAGAGGAGACGGCGTGAATCGGGCCTTAATGGTAGAATTGCTGCAAACAAACCACTACTAAAGGACACCAATAAGAAGAAAAAACTTGCTTGGGCCAGGAAACACGGCAATGGACATTAGATCGGTGTAACTGTCCAAATGTGAGATTTTTGGTTCCAACCGCTCAGCATTCCAGGTGAAGCTGGTTGAGAGAATGCCAGTGTGCAAAGCTGTCATTAAGGCAATGGGTAGCTACTTTGAAGAATCTAAAATAAATGTGGATTTGTTTAACACTTTTTTGGTTACTACATGAATCCATGTGTTATTTCATAGTTTTGATGTCTTCAATATTATTCTACAATGTAGAAAAAAGAAAAAATGTAACAAAACCCCTTGAATGAGTAGGTGTGTCCAAACTTTTGACTGGTACTGTATATATTTACAAAACCCCCAAAATATATGGGGGATTGAAATGATGCAGACAATTACATTAATGGATGCCACAATCTATCTGCAATATTAAAGCTGATCTACCCCATAAAAAAACAATTACAAGTAGAACCCTGTGGAAGCTAAGAAAATGTCTGATGCTCTACAAAATAAACGGACAAGCAAGCGTCAATAGCATAATTTCAGGACCATGGACAGTGTTTGATACGAATCTCTGCAATCAGACATTCAAGACCAGAAGACATTGGATAGCAGCTGTTCTCCAGTGATTCCTTAAAAGCAATGTGTGTAAGCGAGAGAGTATGTCCTTGAATGCACTGATTAATGTATACGCAATGGTGTTATGTATTTGTTTAGGTGAGCGCATATGTTCGTGTACATCCTTGTGAGAGGCCAGCTCCTTGAAGGCTCACTCCCCCTCTCCTGAGCTCTTTTCACTTGGTTGTGGAGCACATCTGCAGCCGATGACCTGAGTTAATGTCTCATTCAGGCAAATAAGATTGCAGGAGAGAGAGGGATGAGGAGGAGGGGATGGGTAGCACGTAAAAAAGGATGTGTTGCCTCTGAGTCATTTAGGAGTGTCGCAGGAATCTTCTGAAAAGAGTGTGTGTGTGTGTGTGTGCTTTGTGCAGATAATTGATTTTTTTCTCCCTAATGGAATTAAGCCCCGCTCCAACAGTAGAAGGGTCCTTAGGGAGATGTTGTCAAGGTGTAGCATCAGAATGCATTAGAGGGAACCTGACACACACACACACAGACATGTACACTAACACACACACACAGTCTGAGGAGCAACCACCTCACTGCCTGACGTTGTCCCAAATAGCACACTATTCCCTACATTATGCTCTACACTTATCAAAAGTAGTACACTGTGTAGGGAATAGGGTGCCATTTAGGAAGTATCCCCGGTCTGCCTGCGAGGGGATTATCAAGCAGACAACAATGGCCGGGGAAAGATTAGTGCACAGGCATGTGCACAATTAGCCGTCAAGCTGTAAACATCTTAAGGGCAAAGAAAAAAGGAGGAGAGGAAGAGAGGTACACTTTGGAGTGCGAGCGGAAGTCTTTACATGCTTAATTAGTTGTTAATGTTCTTTGTCAATGTATAAAAATACAAGCAGGTTGTTACATCAATCTAGCTAATTTCAACATATTCATCAGATCGTTGATATTGCATAGCAAACTTCACATAGAAATGTAAAAAATATTTTTCATTCTCTATTCTTTTATTTAACTAGGCAAGTCAGTTAATAACACATTCTTATTTTACAATAACGACCTACCCCAGCCAAATCCTCCCCTAAGCCGGACAACACTGAGCCAATTGTGCATCGTCCTGTGGGACTCTCGATCACGGCCAGTTGTGATACATCCTTGGAACGAACCAGGGTCTGTAGTCACATCTCTAACACTGAGATGCAGTGCTTTAGAGGGTGGCACCACTTGGGTTTTTGAAATTGTTGAATTTTAGATTTGATTACATATTTTATTTCAATGTTGATAGTAAAATTGTTTGTTTGAATCAACGTCATTGTTTCAACTTCATGCTATCAACCTTAATAAAGGGGCATATTGAAATATAATGTGAAGCCACAGTCCTACAATTTCTACCTAAACAGTGACTCCTACTGGTATAAAAGGGGTAATGCACTTCAGTGAAAACAAGTTTACCATCCAGATGCCTACCTCTCTGTACCCTTCTTAGCTTTGGGAACAAGCTGTGTTTATTTCAGCTGAGCTATCATGTCAACAAAGTTAGACATGTATCAGCTTTCACACTAATTTGCAAACCTAAATAACATTGAATAGTTGAAAGTAACTAACTGTTCTTAAACTAGCTTTATGTGAAAGTAAATTCTGATTGAGGTTGGGTTTATGTAGGCTAAATTGATATTACATAGAAACAACGTTTATTCAACATGTGTGCCCAGTGGGGATGTTGTTCATATAGGATAACAGAAAACGCTAAGTACCTGTTTCAATCACACACACACACATCACATGGATGGATTACTCTTTTACCTGAATCAAAGTCATGGTTATTTTAGTTAATAAGACTGAGGTAGATCAAACTTCTACATTTAATGGAATTGTTTACATATTTCGTTAACCTATTGGCATACATTTGTAGAAAACATTAATAAAACCTTCCTAATATTGAGTTGCACCTTATTTTTGGCACTAAACAGTCTACATATAAAGTACCAGTCAAAAGTTTGGATACACCTACTCATTCAAGGTTTTTCTTTATTTGTAAAATGTTCTACATTGTATAATAATGGTGAAGACATCACAACTATAAAATAACACATATGGAATCATGGGAAGGGTTGAGTGGAGCTGAAGGGTGGGACTAATAACAAGATAAACAATGTAGGGCATACGGGATCTGTGAAATGTGTAYAGGTGCAGAGCTTTTGTGAAATAGCACAGTTACAAGTGGAAATCAAACTGGATGGACAACAGAAATAGAGGAAGGACTAAGAACAAACAAGAGAGAACTATTATAAAGTAGACTGTGTCTGTAAAATGTGTATAAGATGTATAAATTGAAGGTAAAAGCAGAAGTGTTTATCAGTTTACTCCAATTGGGGGATCGGTGGTAGGGTTTGCGGGGAATAATAATAAAGGTATATTCTTTAAAAAAGTATGTCTATATAGGTATGTGTATGTATATATGTGTATATGTATGCATATGTGTATGGATATATATATATATTTACCCCAAAAAATATGGGGGATTGGAAATGATGCAGACAATTACATTGGAAGCAACATTCTTTCCGCAATATTAAGCTGATCCACCCCTTAAAAAAAAATATTAAAAAAAAAACACATATGGAATCATGTAGTAACCAAAAAAAGTGTTAAACAAATAAAAATGTATTTTATATTTGAGATTCTTCAAAGTAGCCACACTTTGCCTTGATGACAGCTTTGCACCCTCTTGGCATTCTCTCAACCAGCTTCATGAAGTAGTCACTTGGAATGCATTTCAAATGAACTGGTGTGCCGTGTTAAAGTTTATTTGTGGACTTTCTTTTGAGCCAATTAGTTGTGTTGTGACAAGGTAGTGGTGGTATACACAAAAGCCCAAATAAATGCTTCACGGAGTTCAACTAACAGACACATCTCAACATCAGCTGTTCAGAGGAGACTGAGTGAATCAGGCCTTCATGGTCAATTTGCTACAAAGAAACAACTAATAAAGGACACCAATAAGAAGCAGAGACTTGCCTGGGCCAGGAAACACGAACAATGGACATTAGACCATTGGGAATCTGTCCTTTGGTCTGAACGGATGATCTCCGCATGTGTGGTTCCCACTGTGAAGCATGGAGGAGGAGGTGTGATGTGTGGGGGTGCTTTTCTGATGACAGTGTCTGATTTTTTTTAGAATTCAAGGCACACTTAACCTCTCTTGGGTACGTGAGATGTTAGCGTCCCACCTCTTCAACAGCCCGTGAAACTGCTGGGCGCCAAATTCAAATACAGAAATACTCATTATAAAAATTCCAACCACGGTGTCAGATTTAAAAAATGCTTTGCGGCGAAAGCATACCTTACGATTATTTGAGAACATAGCCCAGCAGACAAATCATTACAAACAGTACCAGCCAAGTAGAAGAGTTACACAAGTCAGAAATAGAGATAAAATTAATCCCTTACCTTTGATGATCTTCATATGGTTGCACTCAGCAGACATTCTTTTACTCAATAAATGTTCGTTTTGTTCGATAAAGTCTCTTTATATCCAAAAACCTCAGTTTTGTTCGCGCGTTTTCTTCAGTAATCCACAGGCTCAAACGCAGTCAAGCCAAAAGAAAATCCAAATTGTATCCGTAAAGTTCATAGAAACATGTCAAACGATGTTTATACTCAATCCTCAGGTTGTTTTTAGCCTAAATAATCTATAATATTTCAACCGGACAATAACGTTGTCAATTTAAAAAGTGAACAAGAAAGGCACTCTCTCGGTCGTGCACATGAAAAAGCTCTGTGACACTTTAGGGTCCACTCATTCAGATTGCTCTTACGTCTTCATTTTTCAGGATACAAGCCTGAAACAATTTTTAAAGACTGTTGGCATCTAGTGGAAGGCATTGAAACTGCAATTTGAGTCCTAAATCAATGGATACTGTAATGGCATTGAATAGAAAACTACAAAACCCAAAACAAAACGACTTCCTGAATGGATTTTTCTCAGGTTTTCGTCTGCCAAATCAGTTCTGTTATACTCACAGACACTATTTTAACAGTTTTGGAAACTTTAGAGTGTTTTCTATCCAAATCTACCAGCTATATGCATATCACATCTTCTGGGCCCGAGAAGCAGGCAGTTTAATTTGGGCATGCATTTCATCCAAAATTCCGAATGCTGCCCCCTACCCTAGAGAAGTTAACCAGCTCGGCTACCACAGCATTCTGCAGCAATTTGCCATCCCATCTGGTTTGTGCTTAGTGGGACTCTAATTTCTTTTTCAACAGGACAATGACCCAACACACCTAGGCTGTGTAACGGCTATTTGACCAATAAGGAGAGTGATAATATAACACTTTTTTGGTTACTTTGGTGTTATTTCATAGTTTTGATGTCTTCACTATAATTGTCATGTACAAAAGCTGAAGAACGTACGCACATCCAGGTACTTTCTGAAGGTGCTGGAGTTGTACAGTTGGCAAACTCATGGAAAACAGAAAGGAAAATGCCGCACACTGCTGCTCATGCTCCCAGGTGACATTTACTTACAACAAAGTTTCAACCCTTAGGTCTTCATCAGGCTTCCATATCCCAAGTGAGGGTGGAAGGTCCTATACAGTTGAAGTCGGAAGTTTACATACACCTTAGCCAAATACAATAAAACTCAGTTTTTCACAATTCCTGACATTTAATCCTAGTAACATTTCCCTGTCTTAGGTCAGTTAGGATCACCACTTTATTTTAAGAATGTGAAATGTCATAATAATAGTAGAGAGAATTACTTATTTCAGCTTTTATTTTTGTCATCACATTCCCAGTGGGTCAGAAGTTTACATACACTCAATTAGTATTTGGTAGCATTGCCATTACATTGTTTAACTTGGGTCAAACACTTTGGGTAGCCTTCCACAAGCTTCCCACAATAAGTTCGGTGAATTTTGGCCCATTCCTTTTGACAGAGATGCTGTAACTGAATCAGGTTTGTAGGCCTTCTTGCTCACACACGCTTTTTCAGTTCTGCCCACACATTTTCTATAGGATTTGTGATGGGCTTTGTGATGGCCACTCCAATACCTGGACTTTTTTGTCCTTAAGCAATTTTGCCACAACTTTGGAAGTATGCTTGGGGTCATTGTCCATTTGGAAGACCCATTTGCGACCAAGCTTTACTTTCCTGATTGATGTCTTGAGATGTTGCTTCAATATATCCACGTAATTTTCCAGCCTCATGATGCCATCTATTTTGTGAAGTGCACCAGTCCCCACAACATGATGCTGCCACCCCCGTGCTTCACGGTTGGGATGGTGTTCTTCGGCTTGCAAGCCTCCCCCTTTTTCCTCCAAACATAACGATGGTCATTATTGCCAAACAGTTCTATTTTTGTTTCATCGGACCAGAGGACATTTCTCCAAAAAGTACGATCTTTGTCCCCATGTGCAGTTGCAAACCGTAGTCTGGCTTTTTTATGTTGTTTTTGGAGCAGTGGCGTCTTCCTTGCTGAGCGGCCTTTCAGGTTATGTCGATATAGGACTCATCTTACTGTGGATATAGATACTTTTGTTCCTGTTTCCTCCAGCATCTTCACAAGGTCCTTTGCTGTTGTTCTGGGAATGATTTTCACTTTTCGCACCAAAGTACGTTCATCTCTAGGAGACAGAACGCATCTCCTTCCTGAGCGGTATTAAGGCTGCATTGTCCCAAGGTGTTCATACTTGCGTACTATTGTTTGTACAGATGAACGTGATACCTTCAGGTGTTTGAAAATTGCTCCCAAGGATGAACCAGAGGATCTTGGCAGATTTCTTTTGATTTTCCCATGATGTCAAGCAAAGAGTCACTGAGTTTGAAGGTAGGCCTTGAAATACATCCGCATGTACACCTCCAATTGACTCAAATTATGTCAATTAGCCTATCAGAAGCTTCTAAAGCCATGACATAATTTTCTGGAATTTTCCAATCTGTTTAAAGGCACAGTCAACTTAGTGTGTGTAAACTTCTGACCCACTGGAATTGTGATACGTTGAAATATAAGTGAAATAATCTGTCTGTAAACAATTGTTGGAAAAATTACTTGTGTCATGCAGAAAGTAGATGTCCTAACCGACTTGCCAAAACTATAGTTTGTTCACAAGAAATGTGTGGAGTGGTTGAAAAACTAGTTTTAATGGCTCCAACATAAGTGTATGTAAACTTCCGACTTCAACTGTATATAGTGGCAGTTCTCTGTGACATCACTTCCTGAAACAGGAGGTAAAAAATGTATAACATAGTTTCACAATATTAACCTTCAATGTATCAAAATATATGATCATACACAGAGAATGTGATCAATATTTACAGTAATGCACATACACATACAAAATTCAATTTGGATTAAAAAATTATAATTTAGACAATGAAACTATAAAAAACTATTTCAAGTCAATCTCCTTGTTAAGGCCAAAAGGAGACATCGTGTTAAGCCTGTGGATCCAGAAAGATTTCCTTTGATGAAATTTCCTCTCATTGTCCCCTCCCCTGCGTGACATCGTGACCATTTCTATTACAATGTATTGCAGAGAACTAATAGGATGTCCAGCTTGTACAAAATGAGCAGCAACCAGATTTTTTGTCTCACCTGTCCTTATGTTGTTGTGGTGCTCACTGATCCATGTCTTAAGGGTTCTACGGATTTTATTATGTAAGACAGACCACAAAGACATTTCAACATGTAAATAACATTAGTGGACATGCAGGTAATCAGGTCCATGATCTAAAATATTTGTCCTGTGTGGGGTGGGTAAATTAGTTGCATTTGTACGTAAAGCTGTTTTGAGCACATTGTCCACATTTATAATTCCCCTCTGGAACCTTTCCAAAAACGTTTCCCTTTTCTCTGGTGGGTAATCAGATTTAACCACAATATCTCTCACGTTTGGTGGTCTTTTAAAAAACATATGTGGGGGATATTTAAAAATGAGTATCAATTGTGGGTCAGTATCAATAATGTACCAGCGCTTCCTGATAATGTCCTTAAATGCCTTCCCCAATGGTGAGTATTGGGTAAAGCATGATGGGACATGTTCTGCTTTTTCTTTGACTTTTGGTTGTAGCCTTTCCAACTGTGTTAGTCCTTCTACGATGTAGAAAATAGTAAAACTAAAGAAAACCCTTGAATGAGTAGGTGTGTCCAAATTTTAGACTGGTACTGTATACATCCATTCATTTTTTCAACTGGTCCCTGGGGACCTTCAGGCGAGGCCTGTGGTCATCCTAAAACAAAACAAGGACATGTACATGTTTGTGAGAGTCTCACCTTTCCATAGAGCGGTCAAAGAGTTTGTAGGCCATTTTTGATTTTGTGAGAAGACCAATTTTCGGGATGTCTCATGGTCTGACAAACGCCGCTCTAGCTCTGTCACCTTTCACCGCAGATGCACATCGAACTTAGGGGATAACCTGTCTCTTTCCTTTTATCTACACTGATTGAAGTGTATTTAACAAGTGAMATCAATAAGGGATTATAGCTTTCAGCCAGATTCACTGAGTCATTCTATGTCATGGAAAGAGCAGGTGTTCATAATGTTTTATACACTCAGTGTATGTTAAAAAGAAAATGTATTTTTTTTTTCAATGTTTCCATCCCACAGTAAATTTGTAACCAACTTACAGCAAATTTCACAAGTGATTTGTTAAAGCTGCGAAAGAGATGGCTCCTTATCAACCTCCTCATTAGTATCGCCTCATGTGAAAAATAAAAACTACTCAAGGAAAACTAAAATAGAAAGGCAGCGTATATTCAACTGGCAGAAAAGAACCCTTAATTAACTCACTAAAACAATACATAACCTTAACCTAACCTTTGTCCCGGCACCTAACCTCAACCAACTTGACCCCTATGCCTAGCCCCTAAGTTTTTCTTCTGCCAGGTAAATATCCACTTCCAAACGGAAAACCTGCTAAACAGCATGAGATGTTTCAGCAACATTTGCTTTCCACTTTGAGGAAAATAGTGGAGAGTTGACGTTCAATTGTGTTCAGATGTGTGCTTGGAGGACACATAAAACTGAGTTGCTGAAAGGGTGAGGGCACCTTGCGAGGATAATGGAACTGAGCCTTTTTCTCAAATGTTTTATGAGATTGGAGAAATGAGAATGCAAATACGAACCCCATACCTGCTGTAAAATATGGTGGTGGATCTTTGATGTTATGGGGCTGTTTTGCGTCCACTGGTCCTGGGGCCCTTAAGGTGAACGACATCATTAACTTTACAGAACATTTTTGCCAAAAACCTGGTTGCCTCTGCCAGGAGGCTGAAACCTGGTCACAAATGTATATTCCAGGAAGGCAATAACCCCAAACACACATCCAAATCCACAAAGAAATGGTTAATTGACCACAGAATCAACATTTTGCAAAGGCCATCTCAGTCTCCATACTTGACTCCCATTGAAAACCTGTGATTTGAATTGAAGAGGGCAGTCCATAAGCGCAGACGAAGGATATCAAGGATCTGGAAATATTTTGCATGGCATAATGGTCTCTCCCAATGTGTTCTCTAATCTCATAAAATATTTTAGAAAAAGGCTCAGTGCCATTATCCTTCCAAGGCAGTGGAGACTGCTGAGGGAAGGACGGCTCATTATAATGGCTGGAAAGGAGCGCATGGAATGTCATCAAACACATAGAACCCATGTGTTTGATAAATTTGATACCATTCCACTCATTCCGCTCTAGCCATTACCACGAGCTTGTCCTCCCCAATTAAGGCGCCTCCTGTGTTGCAAGGTGAGGTATTGAAAGGTTTTGAAAGCAGGTGTGTCAATAATTTTGACCCCTATTTTTTTTAAGAAAAAAAGTATTACTTGTTAAACAAAATATTTTCTCTGCGCAATTCTATTAGTATAAGATAATATAATTTCCCAATTTATTTGAGCATACATTATACTGTAGCTCAGTTTTGAATTATTTATTTTATACAGTAATTATTGCTCATCTTTATCAATATATAATAATTTAGGACTCCACTGTATACTTTGACATCTTAAAAACAGTTATATCAATCAAACCAGCGGAGCTGTACAAAGCGTGGAAGCTCGAAGAAGGACCCCAGGATTGGGAGCAGACTAGGGGTCAAATAATATTTGAAAATCATGTAAAATACTTTATCTTTGCTTGATTGATCTTGCCTGTTCCAATGTAGCCAATAGAAAAGTGCAACCCCCACCCACTTGGCACTCCAGGCAGGCTAAAGCAAATGCTCAACATATTTGAAAGATTTCAAATAGTACCCAGGTCAAACTCACAGTAGCCTAGAAATTCTGAATTAGGAAACTGGACATGTTTCAACTTAGCACTCAACATCAATTAGCCACAAACAAATATGAGCGCTGCTGTTACAGTCAGTTTGTCAATGCTCTTATTGTACTGTAATCAACAGTAATTAAATAATTAACAGGCAAAAATGAGGTATCGCAGTGAGTTGATTAGTGATTACTTCTCAATAGACGGGTTAGCTGACAACATCACGAAAACAATGCGCACGTTTTCATAGGGCAGAAGGCATTGTGTTTTTGTTATTCTGGATGGCCAGATATCTAGCAACAATGACGAGAAGCTGGGGAATTGTGGGGAGCTCGTTTCAGAAAGTTTTATCCTGTTCTTGATACCATTTTTGGTTTTGAGGTTTTTTGACTGTCATGTCTATGTTAATATGGCAAAAATTTGCTAGGTAGCTAACCAACAAATGTAACGATGTATTTGAGAGACAACAAGTGCTAATTGTGCAAATATATTTATGTGTTCCATAAACATTGGATATGAAATATAGTTTACATGCTGTCAACAATCTAAGCCAACCCCATCTTTTTTTGTCCCATAGTTGAGCACACGTGCAACCAACCCATCTATCGGTGGTGTAACAATCGTCGCGGGCTGAAGGAGAGGAGGACCAAGGTGCAGCGTGATAAGTGTTCATATTATTTAATAAAAATACGCAACACTTGACAAAACAATAAACCCGACAAACGAACAGTCCTGAAAGGTGAGACAAACACTAAACAGGAAATAAACACCCACAAATACAGGTGGGAACAGGCTACCTAAGTATGATTATCAATCAGAGACAACGATAGACAGCTGCCTCTGATTGAGAACCATACCAGGCCAAACACACAGAAATACAACATAGACAAAAAACATAGACTGCCCACCCCAACTCACACCCTGACCAAACTAAAATAGAGACATAAAAAAGGAACTAAGGTCAGGACGTGACAGGTGGCTTTATAATGGGCTAGGACTATAGCACTATCTTGGTCTTGGGAGACTGAATTAGATGGCCTTTATGGAAAAATCCCATGGGATTCCAATGGGAGAAATCCAATGGGATTCCCAATTGGACTATTTCCAGAAGGAGGCGCGTGAAAGATACACCTTTTTTTATGAATTAACTTCATAGCTTCCATCAATGACATTTGCTATACTTTCAAATATGATTAAATGTCATGCTTTAATCAGTCATGAATCACACTCACAAATGTTGTGGTATTAGTGATTTGTCTTTAAAGTATTTTAGACAAAAGGCTGTTTTGGGATGTAAACACATTTCTATAGCCTATCCACTTTGTTTGGATGTTAAAATCATAAAGTGAAGCTACACCTTAAGTTTCAAGTCTAAAAATATGCATATGATGAAAAGATGCATATGATTAACAGAGCATTAAAGACATAAAAATAAATTTAAATAATACATTGTGGTGCAGACTTGGACTCAAACCAAATGGCCACACTTTCCATGAACTACAAATACATTACAGACATTTATGTATTTATACAGGCTGGTATGTATCTATAAAGTCTGCAATTAATAAATGCACTATAAATGTAGCACACACGTGCTTCAAAAGAATGTTACCTACCCATAATATGTGCTCTTCAGGGCACGTATTATATTATAGGGAATAAGTGTTACACACATTCAACAATGATAGCCATTCCCTGTTCAAACAGCATTTGAAGTTGTGTTGATCCACTCCGGTGTTCCTATCCTCCCTTCCCCTCCTTTACCATCATCCCCTTTTCATTCCCCTTTTCTTTCCTTCCCTGTTTGCATGTGATATTTCATCTGTCTTTAAACACCCGCTGTGACCTGAACGACTGTCTTCCCTTCTATCAAAGAATTTGTTCCCCTCCCTTCATCGCAGGCGTCAAGGAAAATGGCCCAGTTATGCCACATCGATGGGCGGCTAGTCCCTGAATAAGAACGCATGACACTCCGTGTCTTTAAGGGATCGATAAAGGGTTTCAATCAAATCTCCTTCACTCAGCCCCCCCCCCTTCAGTGGAATACTGAATCCCTTCTTTTCCCGACTATAGTCAATGTCCTATTTGCTTCCTATTTATCACTCCTCTTATTCCTCCCTCTTTTTGCTCTCTTATTCTGCTGTTCTTCTCAGTGTGGTGCTGCTGCAGGTTCATTTTCAGATGATAATGTATGCCTTTGACAAATGTCCCCCTCCAATTGAAGCATGTAGGGGTTACCCACACAGAGATCCAGGTAGGGAGGCTTTTGAAGTGAGCTCGCTTCTCCTCATCCCACCATCCTTTGTGTTCTGGGGTTTTTATACCCATGAATAATGTAACAGGGATTAGGCATTTATAATGCTCTTGTTTTCACCTTCTGCCGAGCGCGCACCAAGTGACTGCAGAGCCACGCTCCAAAATACATGTGTAGACCTACATGGGGAAATCTCATTATATCAGGGGTCCTGTGTGCTGAGGAAGGGAAAGCGAGCAGGAGAGTGAATGGTGTGAGGTTTTCATTACTTTACGCAGGTCGTTTCAGTCGAGGCCTGTTGACTGATATGTTAGTGATATGATGTTAGTCCCAGAGAAAAAGGGAGGCAAAACAAAGGTACTACTTATAGGTGTGTGGTGATGTGTTTCATGTCGCCAGGGAAACAGTAGTAGTTTGGTTAACCTCTTGCAGCAGGTGATGTAGTCGGCCTGTCCACTGGAAACTAGTGATATGATATAATCAAAATAAAGCTATTACAGGTACTATTTACAGGTGTGTAGTGATGTGTTTCAAGTCGCCATGGTAACAGTAGGCTAGATTGTGTTTCAAAACAATAAATGTTATTTTTGTTCGATAAATATTACTTTTATAACAAAAAAACGCCATTTGGGTTGCGCGTTATGTTCAGAAAACTACAGCCACGTTCCGGTGCTGAAAAGCAGAAGAAAATTCCCAAACGTATCAGATTCAAAAATATTAATACAAATATTTATAATCATGCAATCACAAGTGAAATATACCAAAACACAGCTTAGCATGTTGTTAATCCACCTATGGTGTCAGATTTAGAAAATATGCTTTGCAACGCAAGCAATCTAAGCTTTTGTGAGTGTATCAATCAATGATAGAACAGTTAGCCTTATATTAGCTTGGTTAGCTTGGTCACGAAAGTCAGAAAAGCAATCAAATTAATCGCTTACCTTTGATAATCTTCGGATGTTTGCACTCACGAGACTCCCAGTTACACAACAAATGTTATTTTTTGTTCGATAAATATTACCATTTGGGTTGCGCGTTATGTTCAGAAAACCAAAGCCTCGTTCCGTTCGACGAAAATTCCAAAAAGTATCCGTAATGGTCGTAGAAACATGTCAAATGTTTTTTATAATCAATCCTCAGGTTGTTTTTGACAAACATAATCGATAATATTTCAACCGGAACGTAACCTATTCAATAAGAGAGAAAAAGAAAATGGAGAGCTACCCTCTCGCGCGCAGGAACTAATCAGAGGACACCTGACTACTTTTGAAAAATCTCGCTAATTTTTCAAAATAAAAGCCTGAAACTATGTCTAAAGCCTGGTCATAGCCTGAGGAAGCCATTGGAAAAGGAATCCGGTTGATACCCCTTTAAATGGAAGAAAGACGTTCCAGGAAACACAGATTTGAAAATAAAAAKAAAAAATCACTTCCGGGTTAGATTTTTTCTGGTTTTCGCCTGCAGAATCAGTTTTGTTATACTCACAGACAATATTTTGACAGTTTTGGAAACTTTGGAGTGTTTTCTATCCGCATATTTGCATATTCTACAATCTGAACCTGAGAAATAGTCAGTTTACCTTGGGAACGTTATTTTAAAAAATAAATCAAATCTGACCCCTAGCGTCAAGAGGTTAATCCGTTTGCTAAAGTAATTGGAGATGGAAGGGAGTTCCTTGTGATCATGGCTCTGTATAAAACTGTGTGTTGCCGTGAATTTGTTTTGGACTTGGGGACTGGAAAAATGGTGCCGGAGAGGATTGCTGAATTTTACATGCTCCTAACCAACTGTGCTATTTTGTTCGATTTTTAGCGTTGTTTGTAACTTTTTTTAAACTTCTTTTGTATATATTGTTGCTGCTACGGTCTTTTATGACCGAAAATAACTTCTGGACATCAGAACAGCGTTTACTCAACTCGTACTAGAAGAAGCCTTTTTATTTAACGGGTCCGACGATTCCGACGCAAAGGATATACTGCTTTCCAAAGAACAAGCCCATAATTTGTGTGAAGTAAAGATTCAATTCGAGCGAGCAAACTCCCACTGCCATCCGTTCTATTTGCTGACATATAACCATTGGAAAATAAAATTGATGACCTACAGTTGAAGTCAGAAGTTTACATACACTTGGGTTGGAGTCATTAAAACTCGTTTTTCAACCACTCCACAAATTTCTTGTGAAACAAACTATAGTTTTGGCAAGTTGGTTAGGACATCTACTTTGTGCAAGTAATTTTTCCAACAATTGTTTACAGACAGATCATTTCACTTATAATTCAACGAATCACAATTCCAGTGGGTCAGAAGTTTACATACACTAAGTTGACTGTGCCTTTAAACAGCTGGGAAAATTCCAGAAAATGTTGTCATGGCTTTGGAAGCTTCTGATAGGCTAATTGACATCATTTCAGCCAATTAGAGGTGTACCTGTGGATGTATTTCAAGGCCTACCTTCAAACTCAGTGCCTCTTTGCTTGACATCATGGGAAAATCAAAAGAAATCTGCCAAAAAATTGTAGACCTCCACAAGTCAAGTTCATCCTTGGGAGCAATTTCCAAACAACTGAAGGTACCACGTTCATCTGTACAAACAATAATACGCAAGTATAAACACATGGAACCATTTAGCTGTCAGATGAACATACTTTGATGCGAAAAGTGCATATCAATCCCAGAAGTACAGCAAAAGACATTGTGAAGCTGCTGGAGGAAACAGGTACAAAAGTATCTATATCCACAGTAAAACGAGTCCTATATCGACATAACCTGAAAGGCTGCTCAGAAAGGAAGAAGCCACTGCTCCAAAACCGCCATAAAAAAGCCAGACTACGGTTTGCAACTGCACATGGAGACAAAGATCGTACTTTTTGGAGAAATGACCCAAGTTAACAATTTAAAGGCAATGCTGCCAAATACGAATTGAGTGTATGTAAACTTCTGACCCACTGGCAATGTGATGAAAGAAATTAAAGCTGAAATAAATCTTTCTCTCTACTAGTCTTCTGACATTTCACATTCTTAAAATAAATTGGTGATCCTAACTGACCTATGACAGGGAATTTTTCACAAGGATTAAATGTCAGGAATTGTGAAAAACTGAGTATTATTGTATTTGGCTAAGGTGTATGTAAACTTCCGACTTCAAATGTACGATCAAGATTATCTTACCAACGGGACATTAAAAACTATAATATCTTATGTTTCACGATACGTGGCTGAATGACGCCACGGACAATATAGAGGTGGCAGGATTTTCCATGCACCGGCAGAACAGAGAAGCTGCGTCGAGGGGTGGGTGTGTGTGTCAATAACAGCTGGTGCTCGATGTCTAATTTTAATGAAGTCTCGAGGTATTTCTCACCTGAGGTAGAGTATCTTATGATAAGCTGTAGACCACAACATCTACCAAGAGAGTTCTCATCTATATTATTTGTAGCTGTCTATTTACCAGCACAAATCGAAGCTGGCACTAAGACCGCACTCAACCAAATCTATAAGGCCATAGGCAAACAAGAAAATGCTCATTAAGAAGCTGCGCTCCTAGTGGCCGGGGACTTTAATGCAGAAAAACATATACATTTTACCTAATTTCTACCAGCATGTCACATGTGCAACCAGAGGAAGAAAAACTGTAGACCACCTTTACTCCACACACAGAGATGCATACAAAGCTCTCCCCAGCCCTCCCCTGCCCTCGATTTGGCAAATCTGACCATAATTTTATCCCCCTGATTCCTGCTTACAAGCAAAAGCTAAAGCAGGAAGTACCAGTGACTCCCTCAATATGGAAGTGGTCAGATGACGCGGATGCTACAATACAGGACTGTTTTGCTAGCACTGACTGGAATATGTTCTGGGATTCAGTCAATGGCATTGAGGAGTATACAACCTCAGTCATCAGCTTCATCAATGAGTGCATCGTCCCCACAGTGGCTGAACGTACATATCCCAACCAGAAGCTTTCAAGCAGCGGGACACTAATCTGGTTGCTTATAAGAAATCCCATTATGCCCTCAGACGAACCATCAAACAAGCAAAGCGTCAATACATGATTAAGATTGAATCCTACTACACCGGCTCTGACGCTCGTCTGATGTGGCAGGGCTTGAAAACTATTACGGACTACAAAGGGAAACCCAAATGCTAGCTGCCCAGTGACGCGAGTCCATCAGACGAGCAAAATGCCTTTTATGTTCACTTCGAGGCAAATAACACTGAAGCATGGATGAGAGCACCAGCTGTTTTGGACGACTGTGTGATAATGCTCTCGGTAGCAAATGTGAGCAAGACCTTTAAACAGGTCAGCATTCACAAAGCCGCGGATCCAGATGGATAACCAGGACGTGTACTCAAAGCATGCGCGGACCAACAGGCAAGTGTCTTTACTGACATTTTCAACCTCTCCCTGACCGAGAGTACTGTAACGGTCGTCGGATGAAGAAGGATCGGACCAAAACGCAGCGTGGTAAGTGTTCATGATTATTTATTTAAACTGAACACTGAGACAAAATAACAAAATAACAAAATGGAACAACACGAAAGAGTTCTGTCTGGTGCAGACACAAAACAGAAAACAACTACCCACAAAACACAGGTGGGAAAAAGCTGCCTAAGTATGATTCTCAATCAGAGACAACGATAGACAGCTGCCTCTGATTGAGAACCACACCCGGCCAAACACAAAGAACTACAAAACATAGAAAATGAACATAGAATGCTCACCCAAATCACACCCTGACCAAATCAAAATAGAGACATAAAATGCCCTCTACGGTCAGGGCGTGACAAACACCTACATGTTTCAAGCAGATCACCATAGTTCCTGTGCCCAAGGAAGGAAGGTAACCTGCCTAAATAATTACCACCCCGTAGCCATGAAGTCCTTTGAAATGCTGGTCATGGCTCACATCAACAGCATCCTCCTGGATACCCTAGACCTACTCCAATTCGCATACCGCCCCAACAGATCCACAGATGACGCAATCTCAATCTCACTCCACACTGCCCTTTCCCACCT
This sequence comes from Salvelinus sp. IW2-2015, assembly GCF_002910315.2. Classification (NCBI taxonomy): domain Eukaryota; kingdom Metazoa; phylum Chordata; class Actinopteri; order Salmoniformes; family Salmonidae; genus Salvelinus; species Salvelinus sp. IW2-2015. The sequence continues at coordinate 4,198,956 of NC_036871.1, forward strand.
GGTAAAAAGGAACACCTATGTGAGAATGCTGTTCATTGACTACAGCTCAGTGTTCAACACCATAGTGCCCACGAAGCTCATCACTAAGCTAAGGACCCTGGGACTAAACACCTCCCTCTGCAACTGGATCCTGGATGTCCCAACGGGCCGCCCCCTCATGGTAAGGGTAGGCAACAACACATCTGCCACACTGATCCTCAAGACTGGGGTCCCTAAGGGGTGTGTACTTAGTACCATCCTGTACTCCCTGTTCACGCACGACTGCGTGGCCAAACACGACTCCAACACCATCATTAAATTAGCTGACGACACAATAGTGGTAGGCCTGATCACCGACAACGATGAGACAGCCTATAGGGAGGAGGTCAGAGACCTGGCAGTGTGGCGCAAGGACAACAACCTCTCCCTCAATGTGAGCAAGAGAAAGGAGCTGATCGTAAACTACAGGAAAAGGCGGACTGAACATTAACATCGACAGGGCTGTAGAGGTAGCGGGTCAAGAGTTTCAAGTTCCTTGGTGTCCACATCATCAACCAACTATCATGGTCCAAACACACCAAGACAGTCGTGAAGAGGGCACGACAACACCTTTATCCCTCAGGAGACTTAAAAGATTTGGCATGGTTCCCCAGATCCTCAAAAAGTTCTACAGCTGCACCATCGAGAGCCTCCTGACCGGTTGCATCACCGCCTGGTATGGCAACTGTTGGGCACTACAGAGGGTAGTGCGTACGGCCAAGTACACCACTGGGGCCAAGCTTCCAGCCATCCAGGACCTATATGATAGGCGGTGTCAGAGGAACGCCCAACAAATTGTCGGAGACTCCTGTCACCCAAGTCATAGACTGTTTTCTCTGCTACTGCACATCAAGCGGTACTGGAGGGCCAAGTCTAGGACCAAAAAGATCCTTAACAGCTTCTACCCCCAAGCCATAAGACTGCTGATCAATTAATCAAATGGCCAACAGACTTTTTTCATTGACACTCCCATTTGTTTTGTACACTGCTGCTACTCGCTGTTTATTATCTATGCATAGTCACTTACGAATTGTACTTCACCCATACCTACATACAAATTACCTAAACTAACCTGTACCCCCGCACATTGACTCGGTACCAGTACCCCCTGTATATAGCCTCGTTATTTTTACTTTTGTTTATTTGGTTAATATTTTCTTGAACTTCACTGTTGGTTAAAACCTCTTTGGGCTGCAGGGGCAGTATTGAGTAGCCTGGATAAAAGGTGCCCATTTCAAACGGCCTCGTACTCAATTCTTGCTCGTACAATATGCATATTATTATTACTATTGGATAGAAAACACTCTCTAGTATCTAAAACCGTTTGAATTATATCTGTGAGTAAAACAGAACTCATTTTGCAGCAAACTTCCCGACAGGAAGTGCAAAATCTGAAATCGATGCTCTGTTCTAGGGCCTGCCTATAAATGTGCTTGATATTTATTAGTATACATGCACTTCATACGCCTTCCACTAGATGTCAACAGGCAGTGAGAGAAGAAATGGAGTGTATAACATGATCTGAGGTGAAATAAATCCTCTTGGAATGACGTGTCACCCATTTCCTGTTTTCTGGAAAGTACGAGGATGGACCTGGAATTGCTTTCTGGAAAGCTGTCGTTATAGGCGACTACTATCTCCGGCTTTGATTTTATTTGATACATGTGACAATATCATCGTAAAGTATGTTTTTTCAATATAGTTTTATTAGATTATTGAATTTTTTTCGGGACGTTAGGCGTGTTGCCTTGTCTGCGTATGTTCAGGAAGGAACTTTTGATGATCTTCCATCAGAATGTTGTACAAGGGGTCCTTTGTCCAGAACAATCGTTGTTTGGATTTAGAATGTCCTCTTCTCCAGTCAATTAGCACAAGTCCAATACAGCATTTGAAAGATAAACATCTTCTGAATCCAGCCAACATGTCAGATTTTTTAAATGTTTTACAGCGAAAACACCACATATATTTATGTTAGCTCACCACCAAATACAAAAAAGGACAGACATTTTTCACAGCACAGGTAGCATGCACAAAACCAACATAACTAACCAAGATCCAACCAAACTAACCAAGAAACAACTCTTGACATCTAGTGGAAGGTGTATGACGTGCATGTATACTAATACGTATCATGCCCATTTATAGGCAGGCCCTAGAACAGAGCATCGTTTTCAGACTTTCCACTTCCTGGTCAGGAAGTTTGCTGCCAAATGAGTTCTGTTTTACTCACAGATATAATTCAAACGGTTTTAGAAACTAGAGAGTGTTTTCTATCCAATAGTAATAATAATATGCATATTGTACGAGCAAGAATTGAGTACGAGGCCGTTTGAAATGGGCACCTTTTATCAGAGCTACTCAATACTGCGCCTGCAGCCCAAACAGGTAAAATCACACATGAAAGATACCGAATTAAAGCTACACTGGTTGTGAATAAAGCCAACATGTCAGAATTCAAATAGGCTTTTCAGCGAAAGCATACGATGCTATTATCTGAGCATAGCACCATAGTAAACAAAAGAGAGAAAACATTTCAACCCAGCAGGCGCGACACAAAACGCAGAAATAAAAATATAATTCATGCCTTACCTTTGACGAGCTTCTGTTGTTGGCACTCCAATATGTCCCATAAACATCACAAATGGTCCATTTGTTCGATTAATTCTGTCGATATCCAAAATGTCCATTTATCTGTCGCTTTTGATCCAGAAAAACACCGGTTCCAACTTGCTCAAACGTGACGACAAAATATCTCAAAGGTTACCTGTAAACTTTGCCAAATAATGTCAAACTACCTTTGTAAGACAGCTTTAGGCATTTTTTAACGTTAACTTCTCTGCGCTACGGATCCCTTTAGCGGGATCATTTTCCTAAACAACCGCTGAATTGCAGGGCGCAAAATATTACCAAAAATATTTATAATCATGCAATCACAAGTGAAATATACCAAAACACAGCTTAGTTGTTGTTAATCCACCTATTGTGTCAGATTTGGAAAATATGCTTGGCAGCGAAAGCAATCCAAGCTTTTGTGAGTGTATCAATCAATGCTAGAACAGTTAGCCCCAAATTAGCATGGTCACGAAAGTCAGAAAAGCAATAAAATGAATCGCTTACCTTTGATAATCTTCAGATGTTTGCACTCACGAGACTCCCAGTTACACAATAAATGTTATTTTTGTTCGATAAATATTACTTTTATAACAAAAAAACGCCATTTGGGTTGCGCGTTATGTTCAGAAAACCAAAGCCTCGTTCCGTTCGACGAATATTCCAAAAAGTATCCGTAATGTTCGTAGAAACATGTCAAATGTTTTTTATAATCAATCCTCAGGTTGTTTTTAACCTTTCAATGATATGACATCCTCATCAAAAAAGCTGACTAGCATAGCCTAGCCTAACGGGACAGGGATATCATATAATTTAATTTTCATGAAATCACAAGACCAATACAGCAAATGATAGGTAAACATCTTGTGAATCCAGCCATCATTTCCGATTTTTAAAATGTTTTACAGAGAAAACAAAATATGTATTTATATTAGCTAACCACAATAGCCAAACACACAACGGCATATTTTCACCATGTTTCCACCGCATAGGTAGCTTTCACAAAACCCACAAATAGAGATAAAATTAATCACTAACCTTGAACAACTTCATCAGATGACAGTCTTATAACATCATGTTATACARTACATTTATGTTTTGTTCGAAAATGTGCATATTTATAGCTACAAATCCTGGTTTTACATTGCAGCCACCATCACAAATAGCACCAAAGCAGCCAGAATAATTACAACGTGAAATACATAAATACTCATCATAAAACATTTATGAAAAATACATGGTGTACAGCAAATGAAAGATAAACATCTTGTGAATCCAGCCAATATTTCAGATTTTTTAAGTGTTTTACAGCGAAAACACAATATAGAATTATATTAGCTCATCACAATAGCCAAACACACAACGCCATTTATCCACCGCAAACATAGCTTTCGCAAAAACCAGCAATAGATATAAAATGAATCACWAACCTTCGGACAACTTCATAAGATGACAGTCTTATAACATCATGTTATACAATACATTTATGTTTTGTTCGAAAATGTGCATATTTAGAGCTGCAAATCGTGGTTATACATTGTGAATACGTAGCAACAATTCACCAAAATCTCCGGAGATATTTTGGACAGTCACCTAATCTAATCAAAGAACTCATCATAAACTTTACTAAAAAATACATGTTGTACAGCAAATGAAAGATACACTGGTTCTTAATGCAACCGCTGTGTTAGATTTTTTTAAATAACTTTAGTAGAACATACAGCATGCAGTATTGGGAGACAGCGCTCACATATTCTCCGCCTTGTTGGAGCCAACATTTACCACAAAAATACGAAATAACATCATAAATATTCTCTTACCTTTCTTGAGCTTCCATCAGAATGTTGTGCAAAGAGTCCTATTTCCAGAATAAATCGTTGTTTGGTTTTAGAATGTCCATTTCTTCTGTCGAATTAGCAACTTTGGCTAGCCATGTGGAGCTCACGTGTCCAAGAAATGTTTGCGCCTGGAACGAAAAATTCCAAAAGTCCCAATAAACGTTGAATAAACTGATCAAACTCGGTTGAAAAATCCTACTTTATGATGTTTTTCTCATATGTATCAAATAAAATCAGAGCCGGAGCAATTCGCCGTGTATACCGAACGCTTTTCAGAAGACAATGTCGAGTTCCCGCGCCGTCGAAAACTGACAAAATACCGGACCTGCCACTCCAAAAGCTCTTATTCGGCCTCACATCAAGCTAGACACCCCATTTAACCTTCTACTGCCTGTTGACATTTAGTGGAAGGCGTATGAAGTGCATACATATCGATAAATAAAAGCCAATTGAATAGGCAAGCCCTGACACAGAGCCTCGTTTTCAGATTTTTCACTTCCTGTATGGAAGTTTGCTGCCAAATGAATTCTGTTTTACTCACAGATATAATTCAAACAGTTTTAGAAACTTCAGAGTGTTTTCTATCCAATAGTAACAATAATATGAATATTGTATGATCTAGAACAGAGTACGAGGTCGTTTAGTTTGGGCACGATTTTTTCCAAAGTGAAAACAGCGCCCCCCTATTCACAATAAGTTTTTTAACTTCTCTGATCTACGGATACCGAATACGGGTTCACTTTCCTAAACAACCGCTGAATTGCAGGGCGCCAAATTCAAAAATATTCCCAAAAATATTTATAGTCATGCAATCACAAGTGAAATATATCAAAACACAGCTTAGCTTGTTGTTAATCCACCTATGGTGTCAGATTTTGAAAATATATTTTACAGCGAAATAAATATTTTTGTGAGTGTAGCTTTCAATGCTAAATCAGCTAGCCGCAAATTAGCATGGTCATGAAAGTGTGAAAAGCAATAAAATGAATCGCTTACCTTAGATAATCTTCGGACGTTTCCACTCACGAGACTCCCAGTTACACAACAAATCTTCTTTTTGTTTGATAAATATTACTTTTAACACAAAAAAACGCCATTTGGGTTGCGCGTTATGATGAAAAAAACTACAGCCTCATTCCGGTCCTGAAAGGAAGATGGAAATGTCCAAATTTATGAGATTAAAAAATATTTCCAAAAATATTTATAATCATGCAATCACAAGTGAAATATACCAAAACACAGCTTAGCTTGTTGTTAACCTCTAACGAGCCTCTACCCCGGGTCCGGGAGCACCCCCCATCCCCCCACACACTGATTAGCATAGCTAGCATAGCTTCACAAGTAGATAGTAGCATCTAAATATCATTAAATCACAAGTCCAAGACACCAGATGAAAGATACAGATCTTGTGAATAACCACCATTTCAGATTTTTAAAATGTTTTACAGGGAAGACAAAATATGTAAATCTATTAGCTAAACACGTTAGCAAAATACACCACTATTCTAACTCCATCAGTTTCTTACTCCTTCAGGTGCTATCACCAATTCGGCTCAACTAAAGATATGATATCCACTAACCAAGAAAAAACCTCTTCAGATGACAGTCTGATAAACATATTCATGGTTATAGGATAGTTTTTGTGAAAAAAGTGCATATTTCAGGTAGAAACACAGTTTACAATTGCACTGACCATCGCAAATCGACTAGAATTACTAGATAGAGCAACGTGTATGACCAAATTTACTCATCATAAACATTTCATAAAAATAGACAAAAGCATAGCAATGGAAAGACCCAGTTCTTGTGATTTCAGACCATATTTCAGATTTTCTAAGCGTTTTTCAGCGAAAACACAAATAAATCGATAAGTTAGCATACCACATGTGGCAAACGTTACCAGAGCATCGATTCCAGCCAAAGAGCGCTATAACTAAATCACCGCCAAAATATATTAATTTTTCACTAACCCTTCTCAGAATTCTTCCGATGACACTCCTGTAACATCAGTTTACAATATACATATACAGTTTGTTCGAAAAGGTGCATATTTAGCCATACAAAACCGTGGTTACACAATAAATACTAGGAAATCAAGCCTCAATATGTCTGACGTCATCTATCAGAGTGATCTAGTTTAAATTGAAAGCTAATCATGATACTTGACTAAAAAATACAGGTGTGACAGGAATCGAAAGACAAATTAGTTCTTAATGCAACCGCTGATTTACATTTTTAAAATTATCCTTACTTTTCAATACAGGGTTCGCCAAGTGAAGCTATACCAAACAAAATGGCGAAATATGGCGTTAAAATATTTCGAACAGAAACACGATTATCATATTAAATATTGCTTACTTGAGCTGTTCTTCCATCAGATTCTTGGCAATGTATCCTTCTATGTTATAACGTCTTTTGTCGATAATGTCCTCTGTCCTTCGAAATGGTCCACCACCAACGACCGACACCCCAAAACGTGTCCAAAGTTTCAGAGTGCCACAAAACAAATAAATTCCTCAAAATCGCACTAAAACGGATATAAAATTGCTATAAAAACGGTTCAAATTAACTACATTATGATGTTTTTAACAACTATAACGACTGAAAACATGACCGGAGAAATATTGCTTGGTTAGACAACGTTTGGAACGAGGCAAGTCCGATGGCCTTCACTTCAGGCGCACGACGGAAAGGGCCGTCTCTATACATTTTGGTCTTTTATAATGGCTGTGAATGTCCCATCGATTCCATTGAAAACGTGATGACGTACAGACACCCAGAGGAAGACGTAGGAGTGTCGGTTTCTTCATAGCATTCACTGGTCGCCTTAAAAAACAGACCCCAGATCAGGGCGTAAAAATTTCTTGAAATCTGAACCCTGTCATGAAAAGTGCTGTAGGAAATTGTTCTGTACCACTCAGAGACAAAAATTCCAACTTCTATAGAAACTAGAAGTGTGTTTCTATCCAATAATAACAATAATATGCATATGTACGATCAAAAAGAATTTAGCACGAGGCAGTTTAATTTGGAGACACAAATATGCTAATGCGAAACAGCACCCCCTATAGTTCCAAGAAGTTATTCCACCTATCGTGTCAGATTTTGAAAATATATTTTACAGCTAAAGAATCCAAGCTTTTGTGAGTGTAGCTTTCAATGCTATAACAGTTTAGCATTATATTAGCTTGGCTAGCTTGGTCACGAAAGTAAGAAAAGCAATCAAATTAATCGCTTACCTTTGATAATCTTCGGGTGTTCCCACTCACAGACTCCCAGTTACACAACAAATGTTATTTTTGTTCGATAAATATTACTTTTATCCACAAAAAAAACGCCATTTGGTTGCTCGTTATGATGAAAAATCAAAAGCCGTGTTCCGTTCGACAAATCCCCAAAAGTATCCGAAATGGTCGTAGAAACATTTCAAATGTTTTTTATACGCAACCCTCAGGTTGTCTATTTAAACCGGACCATAACCTATTCTTTAAGAGAGAAACGGAAAATGGGAGCCCCTCTCCCCCTCTCCACAGGAAACTATTCGCAGGCCACCTGACTAGTTTTGAAACATCTCGCTCATTTTTCAAAATAAAAGCCTGAAACTATGTCTAAAGCCTGGTCACAGCCTGAAGAAGCCATTGGAAAAAGAATATGGTTGATACCCCTTTAAATGGAGGTTAGACAGGCCAGGAAACAACGTTGTTTTTTTTTATATCACTTCCGGGTTAGATTTTCTCAGGATTTCGCTTGCAGAATAAGTATTCTTATTCTCACATACAATATTTTGACAGTTTTGGAAACTTTGGAGTGTTTTCTATCCTAATCTGTAAATTATATGCATGTTCTACGATCTGGGCCAGAGAAAATTTCTGTTTACGTTGGGTACGTTATTTAAAAAAAAAAAAAAACTCTGACCCCTAACGCATTGATTGTTACACTCACAAAATACGGCAGACAGAGTGGGAGGGTCGTCACAAAACCAAGATTGAGCTTGGATTGCTTTCGCTGCAAAGCATATTTTCAGAATCTGACACGATAGGTGGATTAACAACTAGCTAAGCTGTGTTTTGGTATATTTCACTTGTGATTGCATGATTATAAATATTTTTAGTAATACCTTATTTACATAAGTATTCAAGCCCCTTTGTTATGAGACTTGAAATTTATCTCAGGTGCATCATATTTCCATTGATCATCCTTCAGATTTCACCTGTGGTAAATTCAACTGTTTGGACACGATTTGGAAAGGCACACACCTGTCTATATAAGGTCCCACATTTGACAATACATGTCAGGACAAAAAACAATCCATGAGGTCGAAGGAATTGTCCCTAGAGCTCCGAGACAGGATTGTGTCGAGACACAGATCTGGGGAAGGGTGCCAAAATATTTCTGATAATGCAGGGTGTTGAAAGGTGCTAAAGCAAACAACCAAAAAGCCACCAAGATACACAACAAAATCTGTAAAGGTGTCTGCATGGAGAGAGTGTCTTCCATGAATGGGGAAGTGGTGTATTTATCCTATGACACAGCGGGCCGTGGTGTTTCCCATGCAGCTGATGACCCTCCCAACTCCGCCCACCGGCATCCTAATAAGGAAACAAGAACAAAGAGAGAATACGGCAGACAGAGTGGGAGGGTCGTCACAAAACCAAGATTGAACTATTTGGCCTGAATACCAAGCGTCACATCTGGAGGAAACCTGGCACCATCTCTACGGTGAAGCATGGTCTTTTTCCACGGCAGGGACTGGGATACTAGTCAGGATCGAGGGAACGATGAACAGAGCAAAGTACAGAAAACCTGCTCCAGAGCGCCCAGGACCTCTGACTGGGCCGAAGGTTCACCTTCCAACAGGACAACGACCATAAGCACACAGCCAAGACAACGCAAGAGTTCAGGACAAGTCTCTGAATGTCCTTGAGTAGCCCAGCCAGAGCCCGGACTTCAACCCAATCAAACATCCTCGAGAGACCTGAAAATAGATGTGAAGCGACACTCCATATCCAACCTGACAGAGCTTGAGAGGATCTGCAGAGAAGAATGGGAGAAGCTTTCCAAATACAGGTGTGCCAAGCTTCTAGTGTCATATCCGAGAAGACTCGAGGCTAAGCCAGGCCCACCCAATCAGAATTCGTTTTTCACCGCAAAAGGGCTTTACTACCGACATAAATACTCATCAGTTTCATCAGCTGTCCGGAGGACTGGACCGGAGGTGAAGAAGCCAGATGTGGAGGTCCTGGGCTGGCATGGTTACAAGTGGTCTGCGGTAGTGAGGCCGGTTGGACATACTGCCAAATTCTCTAAAATGATGTTGGAGGCGGCTTATGTTAGAAAATGAACATTACATTCTCTGGCAACAGATCTGGTGGACATTTCTGCAGTCAGCATGCCAATTGCACACCCCCTCAAAACTTGAGACATCTGTTGCATTGTGTTGTGTGACAAAACTGCACATTTTAGAGGGCCATTTTATTGTCCCCAGCACAAGGTGCACCTGTGTAATGATTTTATCAGCTTATTGATATTCCACACCGGTCAGGTGGATACATTATTTTGGTAAAGGAGTAATGCTCACCAACAGGGATGTAAACACATTTCTGCACAAAATATAAGCAAAATAAGCTTTTTGTGCATATGGAACATTTCTGGGATCTTTTATTTTAGCTCATGAAACATGGGACCAACACTCAATCTGTAACACAGCTGCCAAAGGTGATTCTTACATCTATTGACTCAGGGATGTGAATAAAAATATAAACGCAACGTGTCACATCCTTGAGTCAATACATATAAGAATCGTGCGCTATCGTGCATACATTTATTTTGTCCCCGTACACCAAACGAGATCACGACACGCAGGTTAAAATGACATTAATTTGGGGACAGATCGAAAAGCATTAAACATGTATGGCAATTTAGCTAGTTAGCTTGCACTTGCTAACTAATTTGTCCTATTTAGCTAGCTTGATGTTGCTAGCTAATTTGTCCTGGGATATAAACATTGCGTTGTTATTTTACCTGAACTGCACAAGGTCCTCTACTCCGACAAATTAATCCATACATAAAATGGCCAACCGAATCGTTTCTAGTCATCTCTCCTCCTTCCAGGCTTTTTCATCGTTGAACTTATATGTTGATCGGCATCTAAACTTTCATAGTATTACCACGACTACTGGCAAAACAGTTCGTCTTTCAATCACCCACGTGGGTATAACCAATGAGGAGATGGCACGTGGGTACCTGCTTCTATAAACCAATGAGGAGATTGGAGAGGCAGTATTTCAGCGCGATCTGGTCAGAATAGAAAGGAGTTCTATTTTAGCCTTGGCATCAGATGCTCGTTGGTGCACCGAGCCAGTGTGGTGCAATAATTGTATAACATGGATTTATACATTTATTTTGCGACGCTCGCGCACGCGACGTGTCCAGTCTGGTAGCATGTTACAGCCCGAATTCAAGACAGATGAAATATTTTTCTTCTCACCCATCTACACCAATGCCCCATAATGTCAAAGTGAAAACATGTTTTTAGAATTTTTTTGTATTGACAATGACATACAGAAATATCAAATTTACCTAAGTATTCACACCCATTGTGTCCTCCTCCCAGAGTGCTAAGAACCTTGGCGTGATCCTGGACAACACCCTGTCGTTCTCAACTAACATCAAGGCGGTGACCCGTTCCTGTAGTGTTCATGCTCTACAACATTCGCAGAGTAACGCCCTGCTCACGCAGGAAGCGGCGCAGGTCCTAATCCAGGCACTTGTCATCCCGTCTGGATTACTGCAACTCGCTGTTGGCTGGGCTCCCTGCCTGTGCCATTAAACCCCTACAAATCATCCAGAACGCCGCAGCCCGTTCTGGTGTTCAACTTTCCAAGTTCTCTCACGTCACCCCGCTCCTCCGCTCTCTCCACTGGCTTCCAGTTGAAGCTCGCATCGTTACAAGACCATGGTGCTTGCCTACGGAGCTGTGAGGGGAACGGCACTCCGTACCTTCAGGCTCTGATCAGGCCCTACACCCAAACAGGGCACTGCGTTCATCACCTCTGGCCTGCTCGCCTCCCTACTCTGAGGAAGTACAGTTCCCGCTCAGCCCAGTCAAAACTGTTCGCTGCTCTGGCACCCCAATGGTGGAACAAACTCCCTCACGACGCAGGTCAGCGGAGTCAATCACACCTTCCGGAGACACCTGAACCCCACCTCTTTAAGGAATACCTAGGATAGGATAAAGTATCCTTCTAACCCCCCCCCCTTAAAAGAGTTAGATGCACTATTGTAAAGTGGTTGTTCCACTGGATATCATAAGGTGAATGCACCAATTTGTAAGTCGCTCTGGATAAGAGCGTCTGCTAAATGACTTAAATGTAAATGTAAATGTAAGAGCTTTACACACATGAATTATACAATATTTGCCCGTTATTCATTTGAAAATTCTTCAAGCTCTGTCAAATTGTCTGTTGATCATTTTCTAGACAACCCTTTTCAGGTCTTGCCATAGATTGGAGTCAAAACTATAACTCGGTAAGTCAGGAACATTCACTGTCTTCTTGGTAAGCAACTCCAGTGTAGATGTGGCATTGAGTTTTAGGTTATTGTCCTGCTGAAAGGTCAGTTCATCTCCCAGTGTCTGGTGAAAGCAGACTGAACCAGGCTTTCCTCTGATTTTACCTGTGCTTAGCTCCATTCCTTTTCTTTTTGATCATGAAAAACTCCCCAGTTCTTAACGATTACAAGTAAGCCATAAGATGATGCAGCCAACACTGTGCTTGAAAATATGGATAGTGGTACGCATTGTGTTATATTGTGAATTGCTTTGCCACATGTTTTGCAGTATTACTTTAGTGCCTTGTTGCAAACAGGATGCATGTTTTGGAATATTTGTATTCTGTACAGGCTTCCTTCTTTTCACTCTGTCAATAGGTTAGTATTGTGGAGTAACTACAGTGTTGTTGATCCATCGTCAGTTTTCTCCCATGAAATCTATTAAAGTCTGTAACTGTTTTAAAGTGTCCATTGGCCTCATGGTGAAATCCCTGAGCGGTCACCTTCCTCTCCGGCAACTGAGTTACGAAGGACACCTTTCTCTTTGTAGTGACTGGGTATATTGATACACAATCCAAAGTGTACCAATAGATGCACTTATTTGCGAGGCTTTGGAAAACCTCCCTGGTCTTTGTGGTTGAATCTGTGTTTGAAATCCACTGCTCGACTGAGGGACCTTACAGATAATTGCATGTGTGAGGTACATAGATGAGGTAGTCATTCAAAATCATGGTAAACACTATTATTGCACAGAGAGTGAGTCCATGCTATTTATTATGTGACTTGTCAAGCACATTTTTACTCCTGATGTTATTTAGGCTTGCCATAACAAAGGGGTTGAATACTAATTGACTCAATACATTTGAACTTTTCATTTTTTATTAAATGTAACAATTTTGACAAACATAATTCTACTTTGACATTATGGGGTATTGTGTGTATACCAGTGACAACAAATCTCAATTTAAAATACATTTTAAATGCAGGCTCTAACAAAACAAAATGTGGAAAAAGTCAAGGGGTTTGAATATGTTCTGAAGGCACTGTATCTGACGTTAGAGAAGCTTCCATTGAAAAACACTCCATGGCTTCTATTGGATAACTAACTCTCCAACCATGTGATGCAGGTGATGTAAAGCAATAGCAATTTAGTTTTTTCAATAACAATTTATGATCAATAGCATAAAATGCTGCATTCAAATCTAACAACACAGCTTCAACTATCATCTTATTATCCATTTGTTTTAACCAATCATCAGTCATCTGAGTCAGTGCAGTACAAGTTGAGTGCCCTTCTCTAGATGCATGCTGAAAGTCAGTAGTTAACCTGTTCTCTGAAAAATAGCATTGTGTTTGGTAAAACATAATCCGCTCCATCAATATACTAAGAACAAGCAGGCCATGTACTCTTATCTCCACCTAGCACAGCCAGAAGAGGCCTGGCCTCCCCTCAGAGCCTGGTTCTTCTCTAGAATTCTTCTGAGGTTCCTGCCTTTCTAGGGAGTTTTTCCTAGCCACCGTAATTCTACTTCTGCATTGCTTGCTTTCTGGGGTTTTAGGCTCGGTTTCTGTATAAGCACTTTGTGACAACAGCTGTTGTAAAAAGGGCACTATAAATACATTTGATTGATTGATTGGGCAGCTGTTAGAGACAGCAAAGGGTGATTTACAATTTTTAGTCAGTGGAATTACTTTAGCTTCCTTCCACGCCTGTGGACACACACTACTTTAGGCTTTGGTTAAGGATATAGCAAATAGGGCTGGCAATACAGTCTGCTACCATTCTCAATAGTTTCCCATCAAGGTTGTCTATACCTGGAGGCTTATCATTATTGATGGATAACAATAGTTTTTCCACCTCTCCTACACTAACTTGACCAACTTCAAAACAGATATCTTTGTCTTTCATTTTTAGATCTTGTATACAAAACTATGATGGTTCACTGTTCAATGTTGTCATTTCAATTTTGAGGTTTTCCACTTTACCAGTGAAATTATATCTCAGCAACACCTCTGCCATAGGCAGTCCTGTATTTTCTGTAGATGTCATATCTCTGTATTGCTACAGATGTATCTTTAAAGGATCTAAGTGGGTTTCAGAGATGGCCAGTATATGAATGTTATCAGATGTTAGCAAGTTATTGATTTCACTAACCTTATATCTAAGGTTACATATATTTATATGGGCTACTCTTAGCCCCTTCCTTGGTAGCTTAATGGAGATAGAGATAATATGGAGAAGAAGAAACAAATAATGTTCCCATGCTCTCTGGCAGACTTTCATAGCTGAGATTAGTTCTTTCCACCTCTGGCGCACAGCTTCAGAGAAGTCCTCATTGAGGAAGATGTTGGTTCCTCTTAAGTTCTTGGCTCTCTCCAGAACAGCCATCTTGTCCTTAAACCTCTGGGACTTGACCACTATCGGCCTGGATCTGACACCTGGGCTGGTTACATGTTTCCAGCGTGCTCCACCTCAATCTTCATGTGATCCATCTGCAGCTTTTCAGTGATAATTTGACTTACTTTCTCCTCAGACTCGGCCCAGTTTTGATGTGAAGACTGGTATGCCATGCACAATGATGTAATTCCTCCAGGATTGTCCCTCTAGATCAGGGCTCTCCAACCCTGTTCCTGGAGAGCTAATCTCCTGTAGGTTTTCACTCCAACCCTAATCTAGGACACCTGATGCTACTAATCAGCTGGTTGATCAGCTGAATCAGGTTAGTTACAACTGGGGTTGGAGCAAAAACCTACAGGAAGGTAGCTCTCCAGGAACAGGGTTGTCATGCGGCATCTTGCGGCAAGCCTCTTTCAGGATATCCACTTCTCCTTGGAGAATTGCAAACTGTTCCTAAGATCCTGGACCTTTCTGGTCATTCTTTTGTTAGTTGAGTCCATCAGTATTTGGACAAAGCTCTTTTTTTGTTTGTTTAAAATATCCTTCACCTGTGATAGAGAAACACTGTCCTCTCCATTACTCCCACCTTTGGCTTTGGATGCCATGGTAGCAACGTAGGCTAATGCTGGTACTCCATGCAGTTCGCATGGCAGATTTAAACAGCAACAAACAGCAGCGATTTAGACAGCCACAAGCCAGGGATAATCCGTGGTCCCAGCCACAAGTGTTAAACACACAAGGAATCCTTGTTAGCTGGATAACTAGTTAGTAGCTAGGCTAGCTGCTACACCAAACAGCTCTTCAAACTTTTGGTTGGCAGGATCCCTGGACAGATATAATGGTCCTAGCAAGGTAGCTAGTAACCAAAATGTTTCAATAGAACAGATATTTTCAAAACAACAAACCGAGCTCGCCCGCATTCCACATTGAACACACGATGTGACGACCCACTTCGCCTGAGACGGGCAGTGAACACTGGTGATAAAAATAAAATGTCTGCCTGGCATTGACACAGGATTTCCCACAAAACTGCTGACTGGACATAGAAACTAGGGATACTCCCCGTGGCCAGCACGCTGTGCCCGGAAAGGAATTGTTAATTTACATAACAAAGGGGGAAAAGTAGAAGATGTGCACATAAAATATGCCTTGATTAATACTCGAGCAGTGCCATCTCTGAGGAATCTTTGACCTTGAAAGTGATTTCATTTTACATCGGCTGTTGCGGTGACTGAATTACCGTCACACCGGCAATCATGAGTCATCACTAAAATTCCACGTGAGCATTAGTCATGGTAATCTCCTCTTATTTAAAATAATTATTGTGCCATTATACAATACATAGCCTACCGCATATTACGTACTGCAGAAAAACATCAAAAACATTTTTAAAGATGTTTTTGGTTCATAATTGGTCTAGCCCAGGGGTGGGCAAACTTTTTGACTCGCGGGCCACAATGGGTTCTAAAATTTGACAGAGGGGCCGGGCCAGGAGCATTTGGAGGGAGTGTTTGGGCCGGATATACTAAAGCATTAAATGTAGTGTGTGCAAACCTCATAGCACAGTAAGAACACTACAACCCAATTTATTAACTGTCTTTCAAATGTGAAAAATAGCCCTTATCAGTTAATAAATTTGTCTCAAGGAATATGCAAGATATGGCATTTACATACTATTTCGCAGATACCGGGATGAGGAAATGTAAATAGATTAAAATAACATACGCACTGTGATTTATCAAGATTGCGTCTGTTTTTAATAAGTTTCAATCGAAGGTGCAAAGTTAAAGAAATCAACATTTATTGAAAAATGGAATCACTTTCAACATTCAAAACATATTATTACACAACGAAATACTCAAGCTCAATAATATCTACTTGTGTTAAACTCCGCAAAATCATGGATGGATTGTCCTGACCGCGCGCTCTACAAACTCGCCACGGACGCCCTCGCCTTCACGCGCAAACAGTACACGTGTATCGTTGCCAAGCACACAGACATAGGCTGTATTAAATATCCTACCTGCAGCTGAAAATTTAAATTTAAATTAAGAGCGATGTGCGGCGTGTTAATAAAGCTACTTACCGCTGCTGTGCGTAAATGCGCATTTCTCTTAATTAAAAGACGCACTTCCAAACTTTCCATAGCATTTTTTCATAACACAGCAGAAAAACTCACCATTTCAGTGGGAACAGTGTTGTTGGTCTCCCTTTTTTGCCAGTGCATCAAAGTCTGGAGTTAGTTTTGTTGTGGCAATTCTCAGGACAGATCTGAGGTGTTGGTCAGTTAACTTGGATCTGTGATGGGCTTTGTTGATTTTCATGACGCTAAACGTCTGCTCACACACGTAGGTCGAGCCAAAAACACCAGCATCTTCTGCGCCGTCCTCCGGAGGTTTGAAACGCGGTCTCGTTAAGTGAAGCGTAAAAGTCATTCAGTTTAAGAGACTTGAACTTCTCCTTTGAGACGGAGTCAGACTGAAGATCGATCAGTTCCAATTGCAGCTCCTGCGGTGCTGATTCGGGGTCTTGTGACAGGGGACAGGACACCAGTTGAAGTGACTTGTCAATTTTTTCAAAATCACAGAACCGACGGCAAAATTCTCTGTGCAGATCGTCCAGTGATTTTGCAGTATTTCTTCGCATTTCGGGCGGCCTCTTTCTGCACGGCTAGTGTGGGGAAATGTGCGAAAGATTTGTTTGACATTTGCCTGGAGAATAAAACCAGCTTGGATTTGAAGGCTCTCACAWTTGTGTACATGTCGTGCGCAAACTGATCTTTCCCCTGTAGCTTCACGTTCAGCTCATTCATGTGTGAAAATATGTCCACAGCAAACGCAAAGTCACAAAGCCAGTTTGTGTCGCTCAGCTCGGGGAATTCTTCGGATTTCCCCATTAAATTAAAAAATTAGGAGCTGAGCAGTGTCTTTTATGTCGTTACTTTCATCCAGTGCTAGTGAATATAACTTAAAGGACTCCGCCTTTTTGTTTAACTCGCTGACTATATCTTCGTCAATCAGTTCCACGYGGCGAGTCACTGTCCTGCGTGCTAAACTGATTTTTTCAAACTTGGCTTTGCTCTCCGKRCACAAGAGACCTGCTGTCTCTACCATGCACTCTTTCAAAAACTCGCCTTCGGAGAAAGGCTTGCTAGCCTTTGCTAATTTGAATGCCAGCAAATAACTTGCCTTGGTACTTGACTCTTGAATTGCAGTTTGTCGGTGAAAAAAGTTCTGTTGACTCTGTAAATTAGCTGCCAACCTCTGAGCAGTAGCCGCCCGTTCTTGTGTTGACTGCTTGCTAGCATAGTTTGCATGCTTCGTGGCAAAGTGACGGCTGATATTGTACTCTTTGAAAACCGCAACAGCTTCTTGGCATATCAGACATACAGCCGTTGATCAGACTTCAGTGAAGAAGTATTTTGTTGTCCACTCCTTATTAAACACTCGGCATTCGCTGTCCACTTTCCTTCTCTTTGGTCCGCTCATTTTCACAGAAGGGCTTAATGGTGACGTGAAACGAAGTGAAAATTAAAGTGAAATAAAGAGAAATACGCGCCACTCCAACAACGGTCAATGTGTTTTGAGTGCGCCATCTATTGGGGAAACGTGGGCATTGCAGGGAAAGGGGGAAAAAATGAGGTTTTTACTATAATTTGGACAAGTTCGGCGGGCCGGATTAAAAAGCCTAACGGGCCGTATGTGGCCCGCGGGCCGTAGTTTGCCCATGTCTGGTCTAGCCTATACTCCAAAATTAATCAAATTCTAGTAATCCCCTTTGAGTGTGGACTGTATTATTATGCATACTGGATGGACTGATTACCTTATGCTACGCTCCAAACTTTCTATTTATGAGTCTGGGAGAGAACATATAGGCAGGGCTAGGTGATGCTGTTGTTTCATTGGTAGTGCATAAGCGTACACTTATAGTGTATTTGATTTTGAATAGCCTCGTAATAGGGAATTCTCTTATAAATTCATAATTAATAGACTGACACATTACCTATAGCTACAGAAAATCTCACCACCGTAAGTTTATCTCCTCCTCTCCCCTTTATTCCTTTCATCCAGCGCACAGAGAGAGGGGCTGTCAACAGTTTAATGAAATACACTATATATACAAAAGTATGCTGACACACCTCCAAATTAGTCGATTCGGCTATTTTAGCCACACCCATTGCTGACAGGCGTATACAATTGAGCACACAGCCATGCAATCTCCATAGACAAGCATTAGCAGTAGAATGGTCTTACTGAAGAGCTCAGTGACTTTCAACATGGCACCGTCATAGGACGCCACCTTTCCAACAACTCAGCTCATCAAGCTTCTGCACTGCTAGAGCTGCCCTACCAACAGTGCAATTTTTAAGTAAAATATAGGTATTAGGTGAACAATAGATAAATTAAGAAATAAAAAACACCAGTACAAAGACAGTGAAAAATAACAGTAGCGAGGCTATATACAGGCACCGGTTAGTTGGTCTAATTTTTTAAATATATTTTACCTTTATTTAACTTGGCAATTCCTCTGAACAAATTCTTATTTTCAATGACGGCCTAGGAACAGTGGGTTAACTGCCTTGTTCAGGGGCGGAACGACAGATTTTTACCTTGGGGATTCGATCTTGCAACCTTTCGGTTACAAGTCCAACGCTCTAACCACTAGGCTACCTGTCACCCCTATTGATGTACATGTAGGTATGGTTAAAGTGACAATGCATATATGATAGAGAGTAGCAGTAGCGTAAATGAGGGGTTGGTGGGTGGTGGGACACAATGCAGATAGTCTGGGTAGCTAATGTGTGGGGGCACCGGTTAGTGGGGCTAATTGAGGTAGTATGTACATGTAGGTATGGTTAAAGTGACTATGTATATATGATATATGACAAACAGAGAGTAGAAGCAGCATGTCAGAGGAAACACCGTACTCCTGGCGATCGTGTCAGCGTGCATTGCGCCCAGCCCGCCAAAGGAGTCGCTAGAGTGCGATGGGAAAAGAACATCACTGCCGGCCAAACCCTCCCCTAACTCGGACAAGGCTGGGTCAATTGTGCGCCGGCCCATGGGTCTCCCAGTCGCAGCTGGCTGCAACAGAGCATGGACTCAAACCAGGATCTCTAGCGGGATGAATTAGAACGCTGACTGCGAGCCAGGCCTAATCACCCAACATCAGTGTCCGACCACACTAATGTACTTGTGACTGAATGGAAGCAAGTCCCCACCACAATGTTGTGGAAAGCCTTCCCAGAAGCGTGGAGGCTGTTATATCAGCAAAGGGGGGACAAACTCCATATTAATTCCCATGATTTTGAAATGAGATATTCGACGAGCAGCTGTCCACATACTTTTGGTCATGTAGTGTATGTTAAGTTGTGAATACATGTTTATCGATGTTCCCAAACAGATTTCACTAGGTTTCCCAAATTAAGCATACAGAGGCTGCATGCTCAAACAGTAATTGATGCTTTTGGAGTGAAATATCCGTAGAAGCCTGAAAAACAAACCAGCTGGAAAGCGACCTCCATTCCCTATTCCATCTGCCTCTGTTCCTGCCCATTTGATAATGGGCCATTCTAAATCAAAACAAATGTAACATATTAGTAAAGACAATATTAAGTTGAGAATATTGAAAATATGATCACTTGATGAGGGAACAGTGTGTGCAGTCTGAGGCAAGRAACCGAGCAAACACTTTTTTTGTTACTTTCTCAAATCATGAATAGGCTCTATTCCGAACTTCACTTCACCAAACCAGAAAACAAGTTTGTTTACGTCCGCACATTAATAATCTCCTAGCAGAAACCTCAAAGTTAGCTAGTTTGCTTTAAAAAGTGCTTGAATGTCACGAATGTGTCAGGCCAGAGCCAAGTGTGTTGGATAATGCACATGAAAATATAAAGGAACAGAAGCACCCTGATCTATTTCACCTGTATAGTGCTTGTCTCCACCCCCCTCCAGGTGTCGCCCATTTTTCACATTATCCCCTGTGCACTTATACCTGTTTGTTTCTGTTTGTCTGTTGCCAGTTCATCTTGTCAAGCTTACCAGCATGTTTTTCGCGTACTCCTGTTCTCGCTAGTCCTTGTTTTCTAGTTCTTCTGGTTTTGACCAGTCTGCCTGCCATTCTGTACCTTACTGACTCTGACCTGGATTACCAACCTCTGCTTGCCCTTGATCTGTCGTTTGCCTGACCCCTGTTTTGTAAATAAACTTTTGTGATTCGAACTGTCTGCATCTGGTTCTTATCCTGAGTCCTGATATATGCATCTGCTGGACACAGATACCTTACTTTAAGGGCATTGATACCGAAAACCAGTCAGTATCTGGTGTGACCATCATTTGCCTCAAGCAGCGCAAACCCACATCTCCTTCACAAAGAATTGATCAGGCTGATTGTGGCCTGTGAAATGTTGTACCACTCCTCTTCAATGGCTGTGTGAAGTTGCTGGATATTGGCAGAAACTGAAACATGCTGTCGGACATGTCGATCCAGAGCATCCTAAAAATGTTTAATGGTTGACGTCTGGTGAGTATGCATGTCAATTAAGAACTTGGATATTTTCAACTTCCAGGAATTGTGTACAGATCCTAGCGACATGGGGCCGTGCATTATCATGCTGAACCATGAGGTGATGGCGGCGGATGAATGGCACGACAATGGGCCTCAGGATCTCGTCGCGGTATCTCTGTGCATTCAAATCGCCATCGATAAAATGTAATTTTGTTGGTTGTCTGTAGCTTATGCCTGCTCATACCATAACCCCACCACACCATAGGGCACTCTGTTCACAATGTTGACATCAGCAAACCACTCGCCCACACCTCGCCATACACGTGTCTACGGTTGTGAGACCGGTTGGACGTACAGACAAATTCTCTAAAACTACTTTGGAAGTTTTAAACTCTACCATAAAACTACTTATGGTAGAGAAATGTAATTTCAATTCTCTGGCAACAGCTCTGGTGGACATTCCTGTAGTCAGCATGCCAGTTGCACGCTCCCTCAACTTGAGACATCTGTGGCATTGTGTGATAAAACTGCACATTTTAGTAGCCTTCTATTGTTCCCAGCACAAGGTGAACCTGTGTAATGATCATACTCTTTAATCAGCTTCTTGATATGCCACGCGTGTCAGGTGGATGGATTGTCTTGTAAAAGGAGAAATGCTCACTAACAAGGATGTAAACAAATTTGTGCACAAAATTTGAGAGAAATTAGCTTTTTGGAACATTTGGAACATTTCTGGGATCTTTTTTTTTCAGCTCATGAAACATGGAACCAACACTTTACATGTTACATTTTCGTTCAATGTAGTTAGCCATGTTGCTTTCACACTTATAGATTTTATTTTGTATGTTTAACTAGCTGTCTGGCTGGATGGATACCATTCATACTTCCTAGCATAGAATTGTGAGGTAAAAAGTTAGCTTAATCTAGTTATCCTTATGTCTGCATTGCCACTGACTTGACTGGCAGTAGGTTGGGTGTATGCCAGTGGCAATACCTCTTTGTTGCTTGTTTGTTCACTGATAAATTCCAGTAAATATGTGGCAGTCAACAGGCAACAACAAGCTATGGGAGATTAGTAAATAAATGGGGAAATTGACATATGCTTCATATGAAATGCCCATGTTGCTCATCGTTCCAGTGTCTCATACCCCACTCAGTTGCCAGCAACATTGCTTAGCAATATATGGCCTCAAGAAATTGCCAGTGTATCATCAGCTTTAGTCTGTTTTATCTGCTGTATTGGGTGCAGGGAAGTCTGGTATTATACATTGACATGTTAGTCATTACAGGAGCAATTACTGTTGAGTGCCTTACTCAAGGGCACATCTACAGATTGTTTTATTAGTAAATTACGGTTATGAAAAGTTTAAATTGCTGTTAATGATGAGGATGCTGATTTTAAAGAATGACACTATTAACCGTTATCTGTCAGAGCCGGTGCCTTCAAATGATAGACGATCTACTAGGAACAAGTAAACCTGGAGGGGAGGAACCCTTTTATTCAGTGCAATATATTGTTATTTGTGTAATTTTTTGTTTCTCATGTCTTATTCAGTTTCTTGTTTTTCTTTGTGCCTTTTGTAAATGAGCAACTAGGTGTCACCATTAGATTATTTTTCTAGTCATGTTTTTCATTTTCTCTAAAACATAAAAATAAAAAACCGGCTCGCGGCTGAATCTATCCCTGCTCTATCCCACATATCCATGTCCTACGTATGATGCATTCATAGCCGTGTAGTTATGTAAATGTGAACTTTTTGATTCACCATGAATATCTGCACACAAATTGCATCACACACGACACATATGTTATTTAAACTTGATCTGCCCGTCAACAACTTTTGTATACATCATGCATTTCTGAGGTCCCATCTAGTTTGGGTTTCAACAACAGCATTTCATCCACAGGTCCTGGCTTCACCCCCTATATAATACAAGCTGTTGGTAAACAACCAGTTGTAAGCAAATATATATATCACCAAGGCAAGCTTAATTACAGACAGCTACGTTGTGTAGATCAGTAGCTAATGCGACTGGCTACATGGATACAATTTGAAGGAAGTTGCTAACTAGCGTTAGCACAATTGCTAACTAGCATTAGTGCAAATACTGGAGGTCTATGGTAGCAGTTAGCATTGACTTCCAGTCAATTTGCTTGGCTCGCAAAGCTACTTCTCACTTCCTCATACTGGACGCAGAGACAAAAATGGTATCCACAAGTTCATCTGACTCTGGGGAAGTAGATAAAGGGCGTAATTGAGAAAATCCAGAAGTATCCCTTTAACCAGAAAGTTAGCTAATGTTAGCAATAAACAACTGCAACAAATACAGTAGCTAGCTAGGTCCAGCTACGGTACATAGCTACCTTCATAGTCACACAGGTAGGAAGTGTCACGCCCTGGCCTTAGTTATCTTTGTTTTTCTTCTTCTGAGCCGCCCGCCAGTCAGGAGCTGCCAGAGCCGCCCGCCAGTCAGGAGCCGCCAGAGCCGCCCGCCAGTCAGGAGCCGCCAGAGCCGCCAGAGCCGCCAGTCAGCCATGACCGGCCAGAGCCGCCAGTCAGCCATGACCGGCCAGAGCCGCCAGTCAGCCATGACCTGCTTTCCAGTCATGAGCTGCCTTCCAGTTATGAGCTGCCCTCCAGCCATGAGCTGCCCTCCACCATGAGCTGCCCTCCAGCCATGAGCTGCCCTCCAGTCATGAGCTGCCCTCCAGTCCGGAGCTGCCCCTCAGCCCCCTCAGTTCCCTCAGTCACGGAGCTGCCCCTCAGTCCGGAGCTGCCCCTCAGTCCGGGCTGCCCCTCAGTCCGGAGCTGCCCCTCAGTCCGGAGCTGCCCTCAGTCCGGAGCTTGCCCCTCAGTCCGGAGCTGCCCTCAGTCGGAGCTGCCCCTCAGTCCGGAGCTGCCCCTCCGTCCAGTGGCGCCCTCTAGGATGGTCTTCAGTCCGGGACTCGCTGTAAGGGTCCTCGCTCCAGAGGCGCCACCAAAGCGAGTACTGACTATGGTGGAGTGGGGGCCACGTCCCGCACCCGAGCCGCCGCTGTAAGAAGGCCCACCCGGACCCTCCCCTTCTATGTCAGGTTATGCGGCCGGAGTCCGCGCCTTTGGGGGGGGGGGTACTGTCACGCCCTGGCCTTAGTTATCTTTGTTTTTCTTTATTATTTTAGTTTGGTCAGGGTGTGACATGGGGGATGTATGTGTTTTGAATTGTCTAGGGTTTTTTGTATGTTTATGGGGCAGTGTTTAGTCTAGGTGTATGTATGTCTATGGTTGCCTAGATTGGTTCTCAATTAGAGACAGCTGTCTATCGTTGTCTCTGATTGGGAGCCATATTTAGGCAACCATAGTCATTGGGTAGGTTGTGGGTGATTGTCTATGTCTAAGTTGCCTGTACTTTTGTTTATATAGCTTCACGTACGTTGGTTTATTATTTTGTCTAGTTTGTATAGTGTTTGTTTTCGTTTCGTTTTCGCCTTCATTTATAAAGAAGATGTATTCATTTCACGCTGCGCCTTGGTCCTCCTCTCTTTCACGTTACGACGATTGTGACAGGAAGACATAAAACTTGAATCCCTTCTCCAGTTTACATTTAGGTGCACTTGTAGATGACCTGGTGATACTGTGTACATCGTTAATAGTAATCCTAGGAAGTTGTAGCAAACAACGTGTGAAAATTGTTTGAGATGCCATCGCTCCTGTATGCAATGCAGCACTTCCGCCTAAACAGGAAATGAGGGGTATAGTTTAGTCATACCCCGGAAATCGTTTGGTATAGAGCCTGTAGTCGCATCATGCAGCCCATATATGTTCTGATATCTAAGATATTCTAAGGTTTGTATCATTCACCACTACAGTTGCCAAATAACTCAAAATCTAGCATATAGGACCTGTTTCAAATGATCCATTTTACGCTCAACATAGCCACTTCATCTGCGGACTCGCTCTGGGAATAGGAAAAATATCCAGTTTATTTTATTCAGCTAAGTTAAATAATATTAATCTTACTATAATGTAAAATAATGCCACTGGACTTAAAATCATATTGTAACGTCTGGTTCCAACTCACACCCTCAAACACGTAGATCACCTGAACGAAGCTCTCTTTCCAGCCCACTTTCCAGTTCACACTCTCAAACACCTAAATCCCCTGAACGCAGCTCACTCTCCAGATCCCAATCACCTGAATTCTAATCACCTGTTCACACACCTGTATGTCATTATCACACACTATTTAGTTCAGTTCTTTGCACCCCATCACTGTGCGATACTGTTTGTTTTGTGACACATCTGGGCGCTGGGTTTCCCGTGAGTTACTCCTCCTGTGTATGATAGTTTTTGCCTGCCTCACTAATGACGCCTATTCCCTGCCTGTACTTTAGCCTATCGGATTTCCTGTTATCTATCTATTGCCTGATCTCCCGGACTACGTTACTAGCCTTTTCCCTCACTGTACTGTTGCCCTTTTGGACCCCCTGTGTATGACCTTCTGCCTGCCCGTGGACCCAGCTACCTGCCTCCTCCTATGGTCCTTTGTGCTTGAAACCAGCTCTCTGTCTCCCCTCATGTTCATTACACATATCTTGTCTGGTAAATGAACAAGCTTACAACCTATGGCATGGCGCATAGCCAGATAACATATAGTAAGCCAACACATATTCTGTTCTTCTGAAAAAAAATGTATTCATATCGTAATATTTCTTTAGACCTGCCTAAAATAAATGAATTTATTGTGATGATGTATTAAACTGATTTGACTTTTTAAAATGTATATGTTCTAAAGGCACGCATCAGCGACTTGTATGCATGGAGGCCTGGAGATGCTAAACCTGTTTGTTAAATAACGGTCATTTACCGTGAGACTGGCAGTCTTTTGAATGACAATAACCGCCTGACAGAATTTCATGACCGCCACAGCACTAGGCTAGGGAAAACAAATTGTTCCTGTCTTTATGTGTGTATTAATTAACACTGACGCATGTGTGTGTACACACACACACACACACACACAAAGGGTGACAGACACAACACTTACAAGTACAAACACACTGTATACCCCCTCACCCCCACAGACACATGCACAAACTGCACCACCTATTTCCCCCCTCCCTCACATCCCACACACACTGCCCCTCCCACCGCACCCTTCCTCCCCTATGTTTAAAAACCTAGAATGTCCGACTAAGAGCCCTTCGTAAGCACTTAAGCCAGTGCTTAGCAGCATAGAGGAGGAGTGGAGCTCTGTGGAACAGTGGAGAAGTCTAGCCGCTACCTCTCAGTTAGAGAGAGAGAGAAGAGGTAAGGTGGGGGGGCTGGAATTCCCTCCAGACAGCTTACTGAAACAACGTTGGCACAGGTTCAGAGTCCGAGTCAGAGTGGCCTTAAATCTCCTACAGGCTAGTTCACCCTGGGTGAAATAACTCCACCACAGAGAGGGAGATAGATTGAGCTGGAGAGAGAGTGGAAGGGAGGGAGAGAGAAAGGGAGGGAGGGAGAGCGCAAAAGAGAGAGGGAGGGAGAGAAAGAGCGGGGAAAGAGACAGAGAAGAGGGAGAGAGAGAGAGAATGAGATCCCCCACTGAGTCAGCAGAGAGCAGGAGAAGAGGGTGTATGGGAGAAAGACAGATTTATTGAATGAATAGACACTCAGCAGATTATACACAGAGGGAGGGTAGGCGGATAGTGGGTCCTCATTTAAAAGTTGTCACACCATAGCGCAGCTTGCGTGATGCTGCAGAATGTTATGGCACTTTGGAGTGCATGATGTCATAGTATTTTACTGTCAGCTATTGTTGCAGTTTAATGATCGTTCAACCACTTGAGGGCATCTTTGAGGGCATCTTTATGAAGCTTGTGGTGCTTGCTTACTTTTCCAAATAATCCTACAGAGGCCCATGCTGGCCAGACGTTTTGATTGCTATAGCCTATCTGAAAGAGCATATTCCAAGGTTTGTAATGAATCTGGTTTTTCCAAACAACACAAAATGTTTTACAGATGGTCTCTCTTTCAAAATATAATATTTTCCAAGAATAACCACAGCTACATGCCTACTGATGACAATCAGCAAATACCGATTCGGGGAAAATATCCTTTCTATTGTATTCTGTTATATTCCATCGTATTCATATTGTAAAGGGCTGGGGAATATAAGCATGTGATGTCTGCTAAATTAGTCAAGATAATTTCATTGACATGGCACAGCCATAGCCTCAGCTACTACAGCACAAATAAATCAATCTTAAAACATGCTATTCTTCTCTTTTGAAATAAATTATCTTTGTACATTATTTTTACTGACCTCCCTAAACAAAATATTAATGGATTTCTTTGTGATTGTGTATATTAAAATTATTTATTAGACTGGGGTCTATTGGTAGACTACTCATCCAGTCCCAGCTATTATTCTGTTAATATGCATATGGTGCAGTAGACCTTCATGGTACTTTGAGGATGAAATGCTCAGAAAGTTTGTTTGACTTTTATGATATTTATCTCAATGTAGGCCGACTGCTAGAGTACAAAATACACATATTTAGGAAGAGTCAGGGACAGGTGGGATCAAGGTTTTTATTGAAGTTAAGTTATAGAAATGATATGGAGCTTGTCATGACTGTTCTGTGAGGGTCAGAATGGGTCAGATCAGACTGGTGGGATTGTGACAGTAACCAGGCCTCTCTCTTCCACAGAAGGTAGGGGGGGGGGGGGGGCTGCTGGATGGTTGACTGTTCACAGCCGGTCGTAAATTACAAGACTCTCTCTTTTACCCTTTAGTATCAACTAAAGGATTGTCCCTTTGTCTCCAAAGACTTTTGCCCCCCCCAAAACTCTAACATCCAAAAAGTGAACACTGGAACAATATTTCTAACATCTGAATGTGGGAAATGATGAGTGTCACGCCCTGACCTTAGAGAGCCGTTTTATTTCTCTATTTGGTTAGGTCAGGGTGTGATTTGGGGTGGGCATTCTATGTTGTCTATTTCTTTGTTTTTGGCCGAGTATGATTCCAAATCAGAGGCAGCTGTCTATCGTTGTCTCTTATTGGGAATCATACTTAGGCAGCCATTTTTCCCACTTTCTGTTGTGGGATCTTGTTTTTGTTAGTTGCTGGTTTAGCGCTACATTACTTTACATGTCATTTATCTTTCTTGTTTTTTTGGTGTTCGTTTAAAACTTTTTAGGGATAAGGGGCAGCATTTCCACTTTGGATGAATAGCGTGCCCAAATTGAACTGCCTCCTACTCTGTCCCAGATGCTAATATATGCATATTATGCATACTATTGGATAGAAAACACTCTGAAGTTTCTAAAACGGTTTGAATTATGTCTGTGAGTATAACAGAACTCATATGGCAGGCAAACTTCCAAACAGGAAGTGGAAATTCTGAGGCTGGTGGTTTTCAACTCATCGCCTATTCAAATCCCAGGAAGATATGGATTTGTTTGCACTTCCTACGCCTTCCACTAGATGTCAACAGTCTGTAGAATGTTGAATGAAGTTTATACTGTGTTGTGGGGCCGGATGAGAGGGGAATGAGTCAGTGGTCTGGCAGATTGCCAGTTTCTGGTCATGTGCTTTCCTCATGATATCGCCTTGCGTTCCATAATTTCCACAGACACGAAGGAATGCCCCGGTTGGAACGTTATTGGATATATATGATAACAACATCCTGAAGATTGATTCTCTACTTAGTTTGACCAGTTTATTCGACCTGTGATATAACTTTTTGAAGTTTTTGTCCGACGTTATGCGGCACTTGCACGAGCTTTTGGATATGTGTACTAAACGCGTTAGCAAAGGTAGCTACTTGGACATAAATAATTGACATTATCGAACAAAATAACAATTTATTGTGGAACTAGGATTCCTGGGAGTGCATTCTGATGAAGATCATCAAAGGTAAGGGAATATTTATGATGTAATTTCGTATTTCTGTTGACTCCAACATGGCGGAGAAATATTATTTATATCTGAGCGCCGTCTCAGATTATTGCATGGTGTGTTTTTTTCCGTGAAGTTTTTTTTAAATCTGACACAGCGGTTGCATTAAGAACAAGTGTATCTTTAATTCTATGTAAAACATGTATCTTTGCACTTGGCGGTGATCAAACGTAATCATATGTTGTGTTTTCGCTGTAAAGCATTTTTTTAATCGGACACGATGGGTAGATTAACAAGATATTTATCTTGCATTTGCTGTATTGGACTTGTTAATGTGTGAAAGTGACATATTTCAAAAAAATAATATGAATTTCCCGCGCTGCCTTTTCAGCGGAATGTTGTGGGGGGGGGGGGGTTAGAAAGGTTAATAAATTCAAAATGTACACCTACCACGCTGCACCTTGGTCTCATTCCGACGACAGCTGTAACAGAGAGATGGTCTATGGAAAACTAATGTCTATTTTGTGATGCCATTAAAATATTTATAAAAATGTGTGTGTAATGAAAATACTGTAACTTTAAGTATACACACTGTATATGTCAGGTTCTCATCATATACAGTGGGGAGAACAAGTATTTGATACACTGCCGATTTTGCAGGTTTTCCTACTTACAAAGCATGTAGAGGTCTGTAATTTTTATCATAGGTACACTTCAACTGTGAGAGACGGAAATCTAAAACAAAAATCCAGAAAATCACATTGTATGATTTTTAGGAAATTATTTGCATTTTATTGCATGACATAAGTATTTGATCACCTACCAACCAGTAAGAATTCCGGCTCTCACAGACCTGTTAGTTTTTCTTTAAGAAGCCCTCCTGTTCTCCACTCATTACCTGTATTAACTGCACCTGTTTGAACTCGTTACCTGTATAAAAGACACCTGTCCACACACTCAATCAAACATCTCCACAATGGCCAAGACCAGAGAGCTGTGTAAGGACATCAGGGATAAAATTGTAGACCTGCACAAGGCTGGGATGGGCTACAGGACAATAGGCAAGCACTTGGTGAGAAGGCAACAACTGTTGGCGCAATTATTAGAAAATGGAAGAAGTTGAAGTTGACGGTCAATCACCCTCGGTCTGGGGCTCCATGCAAGATCTCACCTCGTGGGGCATCAATGATCATGAGGAAGGTGAGGGATCAGCCCAGAACTACACGGCAGGACCTGGTCAATGACCTGAAGAGAGCTGGGACCACAGTCTCAAAGAAAACCATTAGTAACACACTACGCCGTCATGGATTAAAATCCTGCAGCGCACGCAAGGTCCCCCTGCTCAAGCCAGCGCATGTCCAGGCCCGTCTGAAGTTTGCCAATGACCATCTGGATGATCCAGAGGAGGAATGGGAAGAGGGTCATGTGGTCTGATGATACAAAAATAGAGCTTTTTGGTCTAAACTCCACTGGCCGTGTTTGGAGGAAGAAGAAGGATGAGTACAACTCTAAGAACACCATCCCAACCGTGAAGCATGGAGGTGAAACATCATTCTTTGGGGATGCTTTTCTGCAAAGGGGACAGGAGACTGCACCGTATTGAGGGGAGGATGGATGGGGCCATGTATCGCGAGATCTTGGCCAACAACCTCCTTCCCTCAGTAAGAGCATTGAAGATGGGTCGTGGTTGGGTCTTCCAGCAAGACAACGACCCGAAACACACAGCCAGGGCAACTAAGGAGTGGCTTTGTAAGAAGCATCTCAAGGTCTTGGAGTGGCCTAGCCAGTCTCCAGACCTGAACCCAATAGAATATCTTTGGAGGGAGCTGAAAGTCCGTATTGCCCAGCGACAGCCCCGAAACCTGAAGGATCTGAGAAAGGTCTGTATGGAGGAGTGGGCCAAAATCCCTGCTGCAGTGTGTGCAAACCTGGTCAAGAACTACAGGAAACGTATGATCTCTGTAATTGCAAACAAAGGTTTCTGTACCAAATATTAAGTTCTGCTTTTCTGATGTATCAAATACTTATGTCATGCAATAAAATGCAAATTAATTACTTAAAAATCATACAATGTGATTTTCTGGATTTTTGTTTTAGATTCCGTCTCTCACAGTTGAGTGTTACTATGATAAAAATTACAGACCTCTACATGCTTTGTAAGTAGGAAAACCTGCAAAATCGGCAGTGTATCAAATACTTGTTCTCCCCACTGTATGTTGTGCTTGAGACATGAAAAATCTGGAAGTATTTTTGTTAAAGATAGGAATGTGATTTTAGTTTTTTAATGAGATCACAGTTATGATAATACTTTTCACCAGTAAGTAGCCATGCCCTGAGGGAGCTCAAAGATTGTGTCAGGAGGATGATAATGCCCCTTTTACGTGAGTCTATAAAGGCTAGGAAGAGAAATTAACATCAGACCAGAAAGACGTGAGACCGTGGTCCACACGTTTGAAATGGCTAGAACGTTGAACCTCAACACGAGGTGAAGAAGATAAACTCACCAGACTAGACCCGAACATTGCCAGGCTGCAGCTGAGCATGTAAAGTGGTTCAAACTCTGACTATTCACATGAGCTAAGAACAAGTTCTGAACAAAGACACCACTGGTAACCGGACAACTAAGAAGAAAGACCTTGTGACCTCTGGTGGACAATCAATTCAATTTTCACAGAACTGCTTAGAGCAATTTCGATGAGGCTCTCTTATTCAGATATTGGTAAGTGGACTGAAGGCAGGGCATGAAAGAGATAACGAATCCAGTTGTTTGTGTTATCCGTTTCAGGATTGTACCTGCGTTATTGCGCACCTAACTCACTCAGGTGCTTCGCTATATCACATTTGACATTGTCCATAAGCTTGAGTTAATTTGCACACAAAAAATCATACAATGATGGAAAGACCTGATTGTTGTCCTTGTTAATGCAGACAGAGAATAGCTCCAACTTCTTAATCATAGCCTAAATTGTGTCCTGCACGTTGAATATAGTTGCTGAGATTCCCTGTAATCCTAGATTCAGATCATTCAGGTGAGAAAAAACATCCCCCAGAAAACATCCCCCAGATAAGCGGACAAACCATCCCCCCCAAAAAAAATTCAGCCTAGCACTATTTTCAATGGCTGTCCTCAGATAATCACATGGTGTGCTTTCGCCGTAAACTCTTTTTGAAATATGACACAGCGGCTGGAATAACAAGAAGTTCAAGTTTATTTTGATGTATTGCACTTGTGATTTTATGAAAGTTAAATATTTATAATTCTGTAGTTTGAATTTCGTGCTCTGCAATTTCTCCGGATGTTGGCCATAAGAAGTTAAGCTCGTCTCTCAATTCAAAAAAATATGTCAATACTTTGCTCCTTGATAACCAGCACACTTCTGTATGTTGTAAAAGCGAACATGGTCGCTGCCCATATCATTGCATAGTGCAGAAAATACACTTGAGTTCAGGGGACTAGCTTTTACAAAGTTAACCATTTTCACTGTAGTGTCCAAAACCTCTTTCAAGCTTTCAGGCATTCCCTTGGCAGCAAGTGGTGTCGGGAGCAGCTGCTTGCACGCACGTTACCACTCCACTATGTCTCCATGTCA
This sequence comes from Salvelinus sp. IW2-2015, assembly GCF_002910315.2. Taxonomy (NCBI): domain Eukaryota; kingdom Metazoa; phylum Chordata; class Actinopteri; order Salmoniformes; family Salmonidae; genus Salvelinus; species Salvelinus sp. IW2-2015. Next base: position 4,231,340 of record NC_036871.1, read on the forward strand.
TGGCTTTTGCACCATCAGTACTGATACCAACATGAGCAGCAGCTACGTTCGGCTACATACGGACCATTAGTGGAATTCCCAAGAGAGAGTAACGGTTAATGTAATTGGATGTTAATTATTTGACTAGGCTACCTGTATTTGACATTGTGTTGTTATTTCCCTGAACACTAGATTGTTTCATTTTATTTTTGGCAATGAAACGAGGCTACTCAGGTGAGAAAAAATCCTCACCCAAATCTATAGCCCCATGGAAAATATAATTGGACTGTTTAAATATGCGGGGGGAAAAAGTTTWAAAAAAAGTGAATCACATTTTTATTTGGCGTTACGCGTGTCCCAGTTTGGGAATACCTGGCCTAGTGGATAGTAGTATTATAGGCATATCATGTGAGTTAGGCCTCATTTCAAATCATTGTCAGAAGCGCAAGAGATACTGTTGCATGATAAACAGGTGCAAGCAGTTTAAACCTCACTAAATACATTATAAGTAATACCAGAGAGTATGTTCTATTTTATTTTTTAATTGCAAATCCTTTAAAACAGCATAGCAAAGTTTATAAAAAGCTGTATTTGTGAAATTGCTTTATCTGACATTTTGCAGTCGCATGAGGCTTGGTGATCATAGAATCAATCAGTAGGATATAAAACAAAGACTCAAATAGGCAACAGAAGCAGCAAAAGAATGATAGGGCTGAGTGACTAAATTAGGCTAAATAAATTGATGTTATTTTGTTGAGAACTCATTAAGAGGCTGCTTCTATCTTCAATGTAGGGTACTAGGGCGTAACTAGCCCCCTGGGGTAACCCCCCACCCCTGTAATTCACATTAAGACCACAAGATTTCACAAAATGATTTACCAACACTTTCCCTGGCTGCCACTGATCTTGCTCAAGAAAACATGTCATCTGTGACATCACAACTTTTGGAGATATTTAAATACACAAAACAATTTTGTGATAAGTTTATGAAATATTTTAGATTTTGAAAAAGTTGTAGATATATTCCAATGAAGTTATATCTATAATAATTGTTGTAATATTCAAGTAGAAAAGCCTTAAGATAAATAATCCACTTGTTTAGAGAGAAATATTTAAAAAATGTTTGAGGAAAGTAGTAATATGTTGGATGAGTGTGTTGGGGGCAACTCGCCCGGCTACTAGCAAGTTACCCATTTATTGTTATGACTGTGTTTCTACCTGTCATTTAGACAATGACTAGCCAAGTTGGCAATAGTTTATGCTAACTTGCTAGCTAGCAACTTTACTTTACATGTGCAACACCCCCCCCCCCCCTCATATTTTATTAAAATAATAAAAATAAGACAACTAGACTTAGCTTTTAAGTATTACTTAATACGAAATTTTAAAACAGATTAAATTGATTTTAAGACACTTGTGTGAAACTCTATGCCATAATCTTCTACCGGTGTAACTGGCACTGGTGCAATGGTGCTTTAAAAAAAATATTATTTTCTAAAAACAAAATTTCATGAAATAACTTATAAAGTGTCAACTGTAACCATTTATTTCCCTTCATCCACACACCATTCTTATTCCAAACGTTTCTTTTTTGTGTCAGCAATTAGACATTGTTCTTAGGGGGGGCTAGTTACCCCCTAGTACCCTAGTCATTCATTCAGAAGGTTAAATGAAAATTGATGACCAGGATAAGTTTTCATTAGGATCTAATAATCCATGCCTTCTGGGAATGTTAGACAGTCCAAAAGTTATGGGTGGAGTTAGAAAGTTGTTTGTCAGAAGTATTACCATTGAAATTAACTTTAATTCATCTTTCTTTATACGTATGTGAAAACAGGGCATACAGTGGGGCAAAAAAGTATTTAGTCAGCCACCAATTGTAGTGAGATGGGATGGACAATACTTTTCTTGTCAATCTTGAAAAAACGTATACTTAGAAACTGAAAGCCAACCAAATCAGCCTTTAAATGCTTTATTATCCAAATGTTGAAGGTGCGTGAGCAACAGAGAGAAACAAAATGGTGCAGTTTGAGGCCATGTGGTGGAGAGTGATGCGGCCGCTGGAGATGGTGGTGTGAGCAGGTGGGTCTGGGTAGGTTTGTTGTAGTTGTCGTTTGTATGAGTATGTTTTGTATTGTCTAATAAAGAAAAAGAAAAATCTTACATAGAATTTAAAAAAGGACAAATTACAAGCTTGCAACACACATCAGATTATTCATTATGAATAGGATTTATTAGATTTATTTTGTTAACATTCTTCATTGTAGCACCAATGTCACAAATAATTTAACACACACACACACACACAACATGAGCAGATTAACTTGGTCAAAACATTTCTTTATTAAAGACGATCAGAAAATTTGTTGGTACTCCTGAGACGCTCAGCGGTCTAAGGCACTGCATCTCAGTTCTAGAGGTGTCACTACAGACCCTGGTTCGATTCCAGGCTGTTTCATAACCGGTTGTGGTTGGAAGTCCCATTGGCGGCGCACAATTGGCCCAGCGTCATATGGGTTAGGGTTTGGCAGGGGTACGCCTTGATTTAAAAAAATCCAAAGCCACGAATGAGTGAGTCACTCAGCTTTATTCTGATAAATATAGCTTTATGCTGACAAATATAGTTTAATTAAGCAAAATAGCATACTAAATAGGCCAAGCCTAAGTACATTTCATAAATTAAATTAATTGATTAAGTAGCTCAGGTCTTGAAAATATGGGCAACCTTTTCCTCCCTCTCCTTCACATTAGCAAAGAAGGACTCCGTGTTTCAGAAACTTTTAGAGGGGAGAGAAAACTAAAGCCCACTGTGCCTGGTCGCAGGCTTGCAGCGAATTCAAAAGGTGTAGACCTTACAGTGAAATCACTTACTTAACCAACAATGCAGTTTTAAGAAAAATAGGTGTTTAGAAAGTAGTTACTAAAATAAACTGAAGTTAAAAATAAATCAAATAAAACATTTAAATATAGACGAAAAATCTAAAAATAACAAATAATTAAGGAGCAACAATAAAAAAACAGTAGCGAGGCTATATACAGGGGGTACTGGTACAGAGTCAATGTGCAGGGGCACAGGTTAGTCTAGGTAATTGAGGTAATATGTACATGTACAGTTGAAGTCAGGAGTTTACATACACTAAGGTGGGAACCATTAAAACTAGTTTTTCAACCAGTCCACAAATTTCTTGTTAACAAACTATTTTTGGAAAGTCGGTTAGGACATCTACTTTGCACGTGACACAATACATTTTTCCAACAATTGTTTACAGACAGATTATTTCACTTAGAATTCACTGGATCGCAATTCCAGTGGGTCAGAAGTTTATGTAATGGGCTGTAAGGCACAAGTACAGAGGTTCTTCCTTTAAAAGTTGCACACCTTGCGGGCTGCTGCAGAATTCTATGACACGTTATTTACGTATCAACCATTGTTGCCAATAATGCTAATTAGTGCTGTTTTGACCACCAGAGGGCATCTTTGAGAAGTATTTTTTTATATTGCCTTTACTAGAGAATTTAAAACCTTTTTTTGTAAGAACATAGTATATGCGATTGATTTTAAGAAATAAAGCTTATTTAATTAGATAAAAATTCTGTTGTTTCTATTTGTCACGTTCTTTCAAAATCGAACCCAGAAGCAGACCAGGACAAGGAGCGCAGGAAGAAGGTGAGTATTTATTTACAAGTGAATGTGAATGGGTAGATATATCCAGGTGGCGTAGCGGGCAGCGGTGATGAGTTGATGGGAGTAAATAGGTGAATCCAATGGGGTAGCGGAATCCTCCGACGACCAGGCGGGAATGGGGTAAATGATCCGGGTGAGTAACTGAAGACAAAACAAACGGAGGTAAGTTTAAGGCAAGCAATACGTAAAAAAACAACAAAACAAATTCTATCCAACTTGAGGCTGATACTATGGCACAACATACTGTTCATGGCTAACGATCCGGCAGGGAATGGATGTCAGGTCCGGGCTTATGAAGAGGAGAGATGATGATCAGGACCAGGTGTGCAGATAGCTGATGGGATACAGGTGCGGGTAATCAGAACTCCCAACTGGCTACATTGCCCGGCAACCAGACAGGGTGCGTTCCAGGACGCCGGAAAAAACACTCCAGGACAGAACACAGGCAAAAAACCGACTCAGGAAACGGGATTCGTGACACTATTCCAAGAAAAACAAAACCCTCAGGGTTTCCATTAGGATGGAAAGGAAAATATGGTGCTGTACAACGTGACGGTCAGTAGCAAAATAATCCTAACATTTCCATACCCTAATTGTAGGCTAACCAATACCCAAACGGAGATTCAGTGAAAATAAACATCTCATTGATTTATCAAAACCAGTCCCCATGCTTGTCTCAGAGCAGCACGAAACGTATCTGAAATAGTTGACCACACACAGGTAGGCTATTGCTTCAAATCCTATTATAACAGTTGGATGACTTTGGGTGTTCAAGTAAGCACAATTTGTTGCAATCATTAGCCTACTTGATTAAAAATGTATCCGTAACTCTGCCAAGCCTACAAGCAAGAAACTGACGATAGTACAATGCAACAAATACATTGATCATCTCAGGAAGGTTTACCCGTGGTCGTGGAGCTGGGGGGAAGTGCAACTAAAATGTAGCTGAGATGTACTGTACAGTATTTGGAATAAACATCTGCATTTTGAAATTCTTATTTTCTTAACAAGTCACATACGATGCATGAACTCACTCTGTGTGCAATAATAATGGGTAAAATAAATAACAGCAGACATAGAAAATCCCTTTGAGCATGGTGAAGTTATTAATTACACTTTGGATGGTGTATCAATACACCCAGTCACTACAAAGAGACAGCCATCTTCACAAACTCAGTTTCCGGAGAGGAAGGAAAACGCTCAGGGATATCACCATGAGGCCAATGGAAACTTTAAAAACAGTTACGGAGTTTAATGGCTATGATACGAGAAAACTGAAGATGGATCCACTAAATTGTAGTTACTCCACAATACTAACATAAATGATAGAGTGAAAAGAAGGAAGCCTGTACAAAATACAAATATTCCAAAACATGCCTCCTGTTTGCAATAAGGCACTAAAGTAAAAGAGTAAAAAATGTGGCAAAGAAATGAATTATGTTACATTTTGGGTGAATCTAACACTACACATCACTGAGTATCACTTCATATTTTCAAGCATGGTGGTGGCTGCCTCATGTTATTGGTTAGCTTGTCATTGCCAAGGACTAGGGAGATTTTTTAGGATAAAAATAAATGAAATAGAGCTAAGCTAACCACACTGCATGGTCAAAAAGGGGGAGAAGTAGAGACGCTCACTCCTAGTCTGTCAACTTCCAAACGGTCTAAACCAGGTATTACCAAACTGGGGTATGCGCAATGTCGTTGGGGGTACACATTTTTTATCTTTTAGAAAAACATATTATTTTTTTAAATACTTTTTTTATTCTTCACATTTTCAAACACTCCATTTATATTTTCCAATGGGGCAATACATTTGGGTGAGTTTTTTCTCTCGCCTGAGCAGCCTGCAAAAAATAAAACTTATCCATTTAGTTTTCATCAAAATAACCATAAATACAGGTAGCCTAGTCAAATAATTAACATTCAATGACATTAACCGTTACTCTCTCGTGGGAATTCCACTAACGGTCCATATGTAGCCAAACATACAGTTGAAGTCGGAAGATTACATACACCATGGCCAAATAAATTTCAACTCCGTTTTTCACAATTCCTGACATTTAATCCTAGTAAAAATTCCCTGTCTTAGGTCAGTTAGGATCACCACTTTATCATAAGAATGTGAAATAATAGCAGAGAGAATTATTATTTCAGCTTTTATTTCTTTCATCACATTCCCAGTGGGTCAGAAGTTTACATACACTCAATTGGTATTTGGTAGCATTGTCTTTAAATTGTTTAACTTGGGTCAAACGTTTCAGGTAGTCTTCCACAAGCTTCCCACAATAAATTGGGTGAATGTTGGCCCATTGCTCCCGAAAAAGCTGGTGTAACTGAGTCAGGCTTGTAGGCCTCCTTGTTCGCACACGCTTTTTCAGATCTTCCCACACATTTTCCATAGGATTGAGGTCAGGGCTTTGTGATGGCCACTTCAATTCCTTGAATTCGATGTCCTTAAGCCATTTTGCCACAACTTTGGAAGTATGCTTCGGGTCATTGATCATTTGGAAGCCCCATTTGCGACCAAGCTTTAACTTCCTGACTGATGTCTTGAGATGTTGCTTCAATATATACACATCATTTTCCATCCTCATAAAGCCATCTATTTTGTGAAGTGCACCAGTCCCTCCTGTACCAAAGCACCCCCACAACATGATGCTAACACCCCCGTGCTTCACAGATAGAATGGTGTTCTTCGGCTTGCAAGCCTCCCCCTTTTTCCTCCAAACATAACGATGGTCATTATGGCCAAACAGTTCTATTTTTGTTTCATCAGACCAGAGGATATTTCTCCCAAAAATACGAAATTGTCCCTATGTGCAGTTGCAAACCGTAGTCTGGATTTTTTATGGTGGTTTGGAGCATTGGCTTCTTCCTTGCTGAGCGGCCTTTCAGGCTATGTCGATATAGGACTCGTTTTACTGTGGATATAGATACTTTTTTACCTCCAGCATCTTCACAAGGTCCTTTGCTGTTGTTCTGGGATTGATTTGCACTTTTCGCACCAAAGTACGTTCATCTCTAGGAGACAGAACGCGTCTCCTTTCTGAGCGGTATGAAGGCTACATGGTCCCATGGTAATTATACTTGTGTACTATTATTTGTACAGATGAACGTGGTACCTTCAGGTGTTTGGAAATTGCTCCCAAGGATGAACCAGACTTGTGGAGGTCTACAATTTTTTTTCTGAGGTCTTGGCTGATTTATTTTGATTTTCACATGATGTCAAGCAAAGAGGCACAGAGTTTGAAGGTAGGCCTTGAAATACATCCACAGGTACACCTCCAATTGACTCAAATGATGTCAATTAGCCTATTAGAAGCTTCTAAAGCCATGACATAATTTTCTGGAATTTTCCAAGCTGTTTAAAGGCACAGTCAACTTAGTGTATGTAAACTTCTGACCCACTGGAATGGTGATACACTTAATTAAAAGTGAAGTAATCTGTCTGTAAACAATTATTGGAAGAATTACTTGTGTTATGCAGAAAGTAGATGTCCTAACCGACTTGCCAAAACTATAGTTTGTTAACAAGAAATTTGTGGAGTGGTTGAAAAACGAGTTTTAATGGTTCCAAACTAGGTGTATGTAAACTTTCGACTTCAACTTTAGCTGCTGCTCATGTACTGATGGCGCAAAAGACCTGACAGGGAGACATAGTGGAGTGGTAACGCGCGTGCAAGCATTTGCTCCTGACGCCACTTGAGTACACTGCAGCATCCACCGAGAGGCTCTTGTTGCCAAGGGAATGCCTGACAGCTTGAATGACGTTTTGGACGCTACAGTGAAAATGGTTAACTTTGTTTTATCAAGTCCCCTGAATTCTTGTGTATTTTCTGCTCTATGCAATGATATGGACAGCGACCATGTATGCTTTTACAACATACTGGTGTGCTGGTTATCAAAGGGCAAAGCATTGACACATTTTTTGAATTGAGAGACGAGCTTAAAGTTTTCTTTACTGACCATCATTTTCACTTGTCTGACCACTTGCATGATGACGAGTTTCTCATGTGACTACCCTATTTGGGGGATGTTTTTTCTCACCTAAATGATCTGAATCTAGGATTACAGGGACTCTCCGCAACTATATTCAATGTGCAGGACAAAATTGAGACTATGATTAACCTTTCTAGGACACACATTCCGCTAGCGGAACCCCCCCCCCAACATTCCGCTGAAAAGGCAGCGTGCGAAATTCAAAAATATTTTAGAAATATGTAACTTTCACACATTAACAAGTCCAATACAGCAAATGAAAGATAAACATCTTGTTAATCTACCCATCGTGTCCGATTGTTTTTAATGTTTTACAGCGAAAACACAACATATATTTATGTTAGATCACCACCAAATCCAAAAAACACACAGCCATTTTTCCCAGCCAAAGATAGTCACACAAAAGCAGAAATAGAGATAAAATCAATCACTAACCTTTGATAATCTTCATCAGACGACACTCATAGGACATCATGTTACACAATAAATGTATGTTTTGTTCGATAACGTGCATATTTATATCCACAAATCTCGGTTTACATTGGTGCCATGTTCAGAAATGCCTCCAAAATATCCGGAGTAATTACAGAGAGCCACGTCAAATAACAGAAATACTCATCATAAACTTTGATGAAAGATACATGTTTTACATATAATTAAAGATACACTGGTTCTTAATGCAACCGCTGTGTCAGATTTTTTAAAAACTTTAGTAAAAAGCACACCATGCAATAATCTGACACGGCGCTCAGATTTAACAAAATTTCTCCACAATGTTGGAGTCAACAGAAATACGAAATTACATCATAAATATTCCCTTACCTTTGATTATCTTCATCAGAATGCAATGCCAGGAACCCTATTTCCACAATAAATCTTTTTTTTGTTCGATAATGTCCATTACTTATGTCCAATTAGCAACTTTAGCTAGCATGTGTAGTACACGTGACCAAACGCTGGAGCAGCTGCAGGCAAACGTCGGACGAAAACTTCAAAAAGTTATATTACATGTCGAATAAACTGGTCAAACTTAGTAGAGAATCAATCTTCAGGATGTTGTTATCATATATATCCAATAACGTTCCTACCGGAGCATTTCTTCATGTCTGTATAAGTAATGGCACACGTGGCCATTCCATGACTAGCAAACGTGACCAGGAACTAGCATTCTGCCAGACCACTGACTCAAATAGCTCCCATCCGGCCCCACATCACACTAGAGGCTTCATTCCACGTTCTACTGACTGTTGACATCTAGTGGAAGGTGTAGGAAACAGATCCATATATTACAGGGAATTGAATAGGCGATGACTTTCACATCGACCCTTCTCAGAATTCTCACTTCCTGTTTGGAAGTTTGCCTGCCATATGAGTTATGTTATACTCACAGACATAATTCAAACAGTTTTAGAAACTTCAGAGTGTTTTCTATCCAATAGTAATAATAATATGCATATATTATCATCTGGGACAGAGTAGAAGGGAGTTCACCAATTCATCCAAAAGTGAAAATGCTGCCCCCTATCCCAAAGAAGTTAAGAAGTTGGAGCTATTCTGTGTCTGCAAGGACAACACACAGGTCTTTCCATCATTGTATGATTTTTTTGTGTGCAAATGTTCTCAAGTTTACAGACAATGTCAAATGTGATATAGCGAAGCACCTGGGTGAGTTGGGTGCGCAATTACGCAGGTACTTTCCCGAAACGGACGACACAAACAACTGGATTCGTTATCCCTTTCATGCCCTACCTCCAATCCACTTACCATTATCTGAATAAGAGAGCCTCATCGAAATTGCAACAAGCGGTTCTGTGAAAATTGAATTTAACCCCAACCCACTGCTTGATTTCTGGGTTGGGATGCGCTCAAAGTATCCTGCCTTGGCAAATCGCGCTGTTAAGACACTGATGCCCTTTGCAACCACGTACCTGTGTGAGTGGATTCTCGGCCATCACTAGCATGAAAACTAAATACAGGCACAGAATGTGTGTGGAAAATTATTTAAGAAGACTCTCTCCAATACAACCCAACATTGCAAAGATATGTCCATCCTATGTCCCACACTTTTCTCATCAACCTGTGGTGGGTTATTCCAAATGTTTCATGAACAAATAAGGTTTTATGTGTAAGATGGTTAAATAAAGAGCTAAATTATTTATTATTATGATATTATTATTTGTGCCCTGGTCCTATAAGAGCTCTTTGTCACTTCCCACAAGCCGGGTTGTGACAAAAACTCACTCATTCTTTTGTTTAATAAATGTATTGTATAGTGTGTTCGGTAGGCTTACAATGATGGCAAAAAACGACATTTGAGAGGGCGCTGACCCTGGTGCTAGTGGGGGTACGCAGCTGGAGGTTGAATGTTTGAAGGGGTATGGGATTATAAAAAGTTTTGGAACCACTGGTCCAAACCAATCAATTATGAGATGTGTGAAATCCAGAGGTGCACTGAGTACTAAAACATTAGGTGTTCGTAATGTTTTGTTTGGTATATTCATTGGCTATGTCATAGGTACATTTTAAAGACAAATATTGATACATTTCAAGCTCTAACACTTTTTATCTGCAAAAATGACAAATTAATTAGTGGGTGACGGTGATTTCAGTTAGTGGGGCAGTAGATGCCCAGTTACCCTTATGGCTCAGCTCAGTTGCCTACATACACCATATACAT